>NC_041401.2:123000446-123020446 GCF_900747795.2 Erpetoichthys calabaricus
CCAGGATTTGAACTGACAAGCTCCGGGTTTGCTGAAATATTACTGAAGAAAGAAAAAAAACGAAAACGGGCAATTGGGGCTATGCATACAAATGTCCATCCGTCCATTATCCAACCTGCTATATCCTAAATGTAGGAGCCACTAAGTAGATATGTATATATACAGTATATATATATATATATATATATATATATATATATATATATATATATATATATATATATATATATATATATATATAATGTACAGTTATATATATATATATATATATATATATATATATGTGTGAATGTATGTATGTATATATGTATGTCTATATATATATATGTGTAGATATGTAAATTTGTATATGTATATATATGTTTATGTGGATGTGTATATGTGTATATACGTATGTATATGTAGATATGTGTATATGTAGATATGTATATATATGTATATGTATATATATGTTTATGTGTGTGTGTGTGTGTATATTATTATATATATAAAAGACAGCAACACTCCTAACAATGACAACACAATTACATTGACAATCATGTTACGTTATTCTTAAAATGTTTCCTTTTCTTTTTCATAACCTCTTTAACACACTACTTCTCCGCTGCGAAGCGCGGGTATTTTGCTATTTATCTATATATATAAAGGAGAGTTGGGATCCGAGAGACTGTGTTTGTGTGTTTGTGGAGGGATGGAGAGTTAAGGCGGGTGTTGGAGTCACGTGATCATCTCCCCTCCCATTCACCTCATTTCATTCACTTCATTTCGCTCCGAGCTGAGCTCCGCAGCTGGCGCGGTCTTGCTGTTCTTGATTTGCTTTTCACATGGCCAAGTATACGTTGCATGCTCAAGAGTAAGCTCAGCGCACAACTTGGTCATATTACAACCGGAGGGGCAAACTGACAACATGGTATACAAAGAGATCCTTAACAAATAATTATTGGTATAATTTGCCTCAGTTTATTATTTAAAATTTTAAAGCAGTACTTCGCAGCTGCGAAGCGCGGGTATTTTGCTATATATATATATATATATATATATATATATATATATATATATATATGTGAATGT
This sequence comes from Erpetoichthys calabaricus, assembly GCF_900747795.2. Taxonomy (NCBI): domain Eukaryota; kingdom Metazoa; phylum Chordata; class Cladistia; order Polypteriformes; family Polypteridae; genus Erpetoichthys; species Erpetoichthys calabaricus. The sequence continues at coordinate 123,001,518 of NC_041401.2, forward strand.
ATGTATGTATGTATATATGTATGTCTATATATATATATATATATATAATATATGTAGATATGTAAATTTGTATATGTATATATATATATATATATATATATATATATATAATATAATGTATATGTGGATGTGTGTATGTATACATATGTATATGTAGATATGTGTATATATGTTTATGTATATATATGGTTACATAACCTCTTTAACACACTACTTCTCCGCTGCAAACCGTGGGTATTTTGCTATATGTATATATATATATGTGTCTGTATGTGTATATACTGTATATATATTTATATATATATATGTGTGTGTGTATGTATGTATGTGTGTATATGTATGTGTATATATATGTTGATATATGTATATATATGTGGATGTCTATATGTATATATGTATATATGTAGATATGTGTATATGTAGATATGTATATAAGTATATATGTTTATGTATATATATGTTTACATAACCTCTTTAACACACTACTTCTCCGCTGCGAAGCGCGGGTATTTTGCTAGTATATATATATATATGAAAGGACGCACTATCTTTGATATATGCACATACTAAATCGACAGGACACACATTCAACTGGGACAACGTAAATGTAAAATTTAAGCCCAGTACAAGAAGCGCCAGAGAGTTGGCCGAGTCTTGGCTATCAGATGAAAATGCCATCAACAGACACTTGGACATAAACCCAGCATATGCCAACTTAAGAAGGACATATGCACTTTAATTAAACGATACCCCCCCCCCCCCCCTTTGATCATACTGACTTAGTCACCTCCACCCACCCCCACTGAATGTGTTGCTATATATTGCCTTTGATTCTTGTAAGTCTAAGCATTATCCTCTGATGAAGACCCCTGACAGGGGTTGAAAGCTCAGGAATAAAACTATTTTATGATACGTGATTCGTTTTTTCTCCCTTTGTGGATCTCCAACTGCAAATATGCAAACCGTATCACAGACCTTCTCTTCCATTCATATATATACTGTATATATATATATGTATGTATGTGTGTGTGTATGTATGTGTATATATATATGTTGATATGTGTATATATATATATATATATGTATATATATATGTGGATGTGTATATGTATATATATATATATATATATGTAGATATGTGTATATATGTATATGTATATATATGTTTATGTGTGTGTGTGTGTGTATATTATATATATAAAAGACAGCAACACTCATAACAATGACAACACAATTACATTGACAATCATATTACGTTATTTTTAAAATGTTTCCTTTTCTTTTTCATAACCTCTTTAACACACTACTTCTCCACTGCGAAGCGCGGGTATTTTGCTATTTATTTATATATATAAAGGAGAGTTGGGATCCGAGAGACTCTGTTTGTGTGTTTGTGGAGGGATGGAGAGTTAAGGTGGGTGTTGGAGTCATGTGATCATCTCCCCTCCCATTCACTTCATTTCGCTCCAAGCTGAGCTCCGCAGCTGGTGCGGTCTTGCTGTTCTTGATTTGCTTTTCACATGGCCAAGTATACGTTGCATGCTCAAGAGTAAGCTCAGCGCACAACTTGGTCATATTACAACCGGAGGGGCGAACTGACAACATGGTATACAAAGAGATCCTTAACAAATAATTATTGGTATAATTTCCCTCAGTTTATTATTTAAAATTTTAAAGCAGTACTTCGCCACTGCGAAGCGCGGGTATTTTGCTATATATATATATATATATATATATATATATATATATATATATATATATATATATATGATAGCAAAACTCATAACAATGACAACACAATTACATTGACAATCATGTTATGTTCTTTTTAAAATGTTTCCTTTTCTTTTTCATAACCTCTTTAACACTCTACTTCTCCGCTGCGAAGCACGGGTATTTTGCTAGTATATATATATGTATGTATGTATATATGTATATATCCATCCATCCATCCATCCATTGTCTCCCGCTTATCCGAGGTCGGGTCGCGGGGGCAGCAGCTTGAGCAGAGATGCCCAGACTTCCCTCTCCCCGGCCACTTCTTCTAGCTCTTCCGGGAGAATCCCAAGGCGTTCCCAGGCCAGTCGAGAAACATAGTCCCTCCAACGTGTCCTGGGTCTTCCCCGGGGCCTCCTCCCGGTTAGACGTGCCCGGAACACCTCACCAGGGAGGCGTCCAGGAGGCATCCTGATCAGATGCCCGAGCCACCTCATCTGACTCCTCTCGATGCGGAGGAGCAGCGGCTCTACTCTGAGCCCCTCCCGGATGACTGAGCTTCTCACCCTATCTTTAAGGGAAAGCCCAGACACCCTGCGGAGGAAACTCATTTCAGCCGCTTGTATTCGCAATCTCGTTCTTTCGGTCACTACCCATAGCTCATGACCATAGGTGAGGGTAGGAACATAGATCGACTGGTAAATTGAGAGCTTCGCCTTGCGGCTCAGCTCCTTTTTCACCACGACAGACCAATGCAGCGCCCGCATTACTGCGGATGCCGCACCGATCCGCCTGTCGATCTCACGTTCCATTCTTCCCTCACTCGTGAACAAGACCCCGAGATACTTGAACTCCTCCACTTGGGGCAGGATCTCGCTACCAACCCTGAGAGGGCACTCCACCCTTTTCCGGCTAAGGACCATGGTCTCGGATTTGGAGGTGCTGATTCTCATCCCAACCGCTTCACACTCGTCTGCGAACCGATCCAGAGAGAGCTGAAGATCACGGCCTGATGAAGCAAACAGGACAACATCATCTGCAAAAAGCAGTGACCCAATCCTGAGCCCACCAAACCGGACCCCCTCAACGCCCTGGCTGCGCCTAGAAATTCTGTCCATAAGTTATGAACAGAATTGGTGACAAAGGGCAGCCCTGGCGGAGTCCAACTCTCACTGGAAACGGGTTCAACTTACTGCCGGCAATGCGGACTAAGCTCTGGCACCGATCGTACAGGGACCGAACAGCCCTTATCAGGGGGGCCGGTACCCCATACTCTCGGAGTACCCCCCACAGGATTCCCCGAGGGACACGGTCAAATGCCTTTTCCAAGTCCACAAAACACATGTAGACTGGTTGGGCAAACTCCCATGCACCCTCCAGGACCCTGCTAAGGGTATAGAGCTGGTCCACTGTTCCGCGACCAGGACGAAAACCACACTGTTCCTCCTGAATCTGAGGCTCGACTATCCGACGGACCCTCCTCTCCAGGACCCCTGAATAGAATTTTCCAGGGAGGCTGCGGAGTGTGATCCCTCTGTAGTTGGAACACACCCTCCGATCCCCCTTCTTAAAGAGGGTGACTACCACCCCGGTCTGCCAATCCAGAGGCACTGTCCCTGATGTCCATGCGATGTTGCAGAGGCGTGTCAACCAAGACAGTCCTACAACATCCAGAGCCTTGAGGAACTCCGGGCGTATCTCATCCACCCCCGGGGCCCTGCCACCAAGGAGTTTTTTGACCACCTCGGTGACCTCAGTCCCAGAGATGGGGGAGCCCACCTCTGAGTCCCCAGGCTCTGCTTCCTCATTGGAAGGCATGTTAATGGGATTGAGGAGGTCTTCGAAGTACTCCCCCCACCGACCCACAATGTCCCGAGTCGAAGTCAGCAGCGCACCATCCCCACCATATACAGTGTTGACACTGCACTGCTTCCCCTTCCTGAGACGCCGGATGGTGGACCAGAATCTCCTCGAAGCCGTCCGAAAGTCGTTCGCCATGGCCTCCCCAAACTCCTCCCACGCCCAAGTTTTTTCCTCAGCAACCACCAAAGCCGCATTCCGCTTGGCCTGCCGGTACCTATCAGCTGCCTCCAGGGTCCCACAGGACAAAAGGGTCCTGTAGGACTCCTTCTTCAGCTTGACGGCATCCTTCACCGCCGGTGTCCACCAACGGGTTCGGGGATTGCCGCCATGACAGGCACCGACCACCTTACGGCCACAGCTCCGGTCAGCCGCCTCAACAATAGAGGCATGGGACATGGCCCATTCGGACTCAATGTCCCCCACCTCCCTCGGGATGTGGTCGAAGTTCTGCTGGAGGTGGGAGTTGAAGCTACTTCTGACAGGGGGCTCTGCCAGACGTTCCCAGCAGACCCTCACAACACGTTTGGGCCTACCACGCCTGACCGGCATCCTCCCCCACCATTGAAGCCAACTCACCACCAGGTGGTGATCAGTTGACAGCTCCGCCCCTCTCTTCACCCGAGTGTCCAAGACATGTGGCCGCAAGTCCGACGACACGACCACAAAGTCGATCATCGAACTGAGGCCTAGGGTGTCCTGGTGCCAAGTGCACATATGAACACCCCTATGCTTGAACATGGTGTTCGTTATGGACAATCCGTGACGAGCACAGAAGTCCAATAACAAAACACCGCTCGGGTTCAGATCGGGGGGGCCATTCCTCCCAATCACGCCCTTCCAGGTCTCACTGTTATTGCCCACGTGAGCATTGAAGTCTCCCAGCAGAACGAGGGAGTCCCCAGAAGGTATGCCCTCTAGCACCCCCTCCAGGGACTCCAAAAAGGGTGGGTACTCTGAACTGCTGTTCGGTGCATACGCACAAACAACAGTTAGGACCCGTCCCCCCACCCGAAGGCGAAGGGAGGGTACCCTCTCGTCCACCGGGGTAAACCCCAATGTACAGGCTCCAAGTCGGGGGGCAATAAGTATACCCACACCCGCTCGGCGCCTCTCACCGGGGGCAACTCCAGAGTGGTACAGAGTCCAGTCCCTCTCAAGGAGATTGGTTCCAGAGTCCAAGTTGTGCGTCGAGGTGAGTCCGACTATATCTAGCCGGAACCTCTCAACTTCGCGCACTAGCTCAGGCTCCTTCCCCTTCAGAGAGGTGACATTCCACGTCCCAAGAGCCAGCTTCTGTAGCCGAGGATTGGACCGCCAAGGTCCCCGCCTTCGGCCACCACCCAACTCACACTGCACCCGACCTCCTTGGCCCCTCCCATAGGTGGTGAGCCCATGGGAAGGGGGACCCACGTTGCCTCTTCGGGCTGTGCCCAGCCGAGCCCCATGGGTGCAGGCCTGGCCACCAGGCGCTCGCCATCGAGCCCCACCTCCAGGCCTGGCTCCAGAGTGGGGCCCCGGTGACCCGCGTCCGGGCAAGGGAAAACGCCGTCCAAAATTGTTTTTCATCATAGGAGGTATTGTTTAACCGCTCTTTGTCTCATCCCTCACCTAGGACCAGTTTGCCTTGGGTGGCCCTACCAGGGGCATAAAGCCCCGGACAACAGAGCTCCTAGGATCATTGGGACATGCAAACCCCTCCACCACGATAAGGTGGCGGTTAAAGGAGTGGGTATGTATATATGTATATATATATATATATGTATGTATGTATGTATATATGTATATATATGTATGTATGTATATCGGGCCTGATTTTTTGATCGATTTTATCGATCGATCGCGAGTATATACGGTAATAAAGCAAGCTAATAATAATATTAATTAATCCAATTAACTTTATTTTTATATAGCCTTTTTTACAAAGACATGCAAAGAATACATGCACAACATTTCAGATACTAAATAATAACTGAGAAGTAAATAGCCATACAACACTTGCATACATCAGCATAATGTTGCTCATTTAAATGACCATTAATTAAGAAATCTGTAAACTTTGGATAAAACGTAAAAGAAGTCCTCATAAAGAAATATTTTTCTATCATTAGATTGGACTGGTAGACAGCAGAACAAAAAAAAATTCAAAATTATCATAACAGCATTCTTAAAGAAAACAAACTTGTGGGAGTTCCATGGTCTTTTGGAATAAGCAATGCCAGAATCACTAAGGATAGTCTGGTGTTTATAGCCCCTCAATGAGATCAGCGCAGAGGCCGATAAATGTTTCTTATTCAATATTGTAGTTACAGTATATGTAAGCACTGTCATCCTACCATGGCAATTGTCTCTGTTTGCTCTCAGGCAAAACTCTTAAGTTATGCTAAAGTACAATTTATTGCATTTATGAACATTTATTATTTCTCTTTTTATATTTTTTTCCTGTTTACATTTGTTCTCTTTGTATTTTGAAAATTTTTTTTTTAATATTCTTATATTTTCCAAGGCCTCAGTAAATCTATATAAAATGTCTATTTCTTTGACATTCTAATAGTTATTAGCAATATGTAATTTTCAGGATGTCTTTTCTTACCTGTTAGTGTGTTTTTTATGGTAAGGTGTAAACATTTTTATACCCTGGTAGTATCCATTTTATGGTTAGGTAGCTTGATGTCGTTCCTCAGTTGGAAGTAGCAGGCAACCCATCTGCAATTGCTTAGCTTGATCTGATTTCACTGAGCATCTTTTACAAAATTAGGTTTGTGTTTCATTTGTTTTTTCCCATGCATTCTGAATTAGGTTCAGGATCCTTTGCAACCCTGTTTATTGCATGAGCTTGAAATTTAAGAACCTAGTTTGTGGCATCTCTTGAAAAGCACATAGAGTAAACGAAAGGGAAGAATTTGGTTTCACTCCCTCATTTCTCCCAGTAACTATTTATGCAACATCTGTTCTATTCTTGTATTAAGTAGATATTGTACTAATTTCTCTGATAGTGTTTTTTATTATTACACATGAAATTGTGCATATAAATATTTACTTGTCAAGTTACAGTGTATTTTTCTGTATATAAAATAGGTTGTATAGTAAATTAAAATTTTGTCTGGGTGCATCACTATAGATAAAAATGTTCAAAATCAATTTTAAAATTGCTCTGGTAATCACATTGTGCAGTGGGATAGCTACTGGAGATCTGGCATCATACTAAACTATTAATATTATACACCAATCAGCCACAACATTACATTCATGGAGTAGTGAAGTGAATAACATTTTAATTTTACAATGGCACCTGTAAAGGGCTAGAATATACAGGTGCTGGTCATAAAATTAGAATATCATGACAAAGTTGATTTATTTCAGTAATTCCATTCAAAAAGTGAAACTCATATATTAGATTCATTCATTACACACAGACTAATGTATTTCAAATGTTTATTTCTTTTAATGTTGATGATTATAACTGACAACTAAAGAAAGTCCCAAATTCAGTATCTCAGAAAATTAGAATATTGTGAAAAGGTTCAATATTGAAGACACCTGGTGCCACACTCTAATCAGCTAATTAACTCAAAACACCTGCAAAAGCCTTTAAATGGTCTCTCAGTCTAGTTCTGTAGGCTACACAATCATGGGGAAGACTGCTGACTTGACAGTTGTCCAAAAGACGACCATTGACACCTTGCACAAGGAGGGCGAGACACAAAAGGTCATTGCTAAAGAGGCTGGCTGTTCACAGAGCTCTGTGTCCAAGCACATTAATAGAGAGGCGAAGGGAAGGACAAGATGTGGTAGAAAAAAGTGTACAAGCAATAGGGATAACCGCACCCTGGAGAGGATTGTGAAACAAAACCCATTCAAAAATGTGGGGGAGATTCACAAAGAGTGGACTGCAGCTGAAATCAGTGCTTCAAGAACCACCACACACAGACGTATGCAAGACATGGGTTTCAGCTGTCGCATTCCTTGTGTCAAGCCACTCTTGAACAAGAGACAGCATCAGAAGCGTCTCGCCTTTGGACTGCTGCTGAGTGGTCCAAAGTTATGTTCTCTGATGAAAGTAAATTTTGCATTTCCTTTGGAAATCAAGGTCCTAGAATCTGGAGGAAGAGAGGAGAGGCACAGAATCCACGTTGCGTGAGGTCCAGTGTAAAGTTTCCACAGTCAGTGATGGTTTGGGGTGCCATGTCATCTGCTGGTGTTGGTCCATTTTGTTTTCTGAGGTCCAAGGTCAACGCAGCCGTCTACCAGGAAGTTTTAGAGCACTTCATGCTTCCTGCTGCTGACGAACTTTATGGAGATGCAGATTTCATTTTCCAACAGGACCTGGCACCTGCACACAGTGCCAAAGCTACCAGTACCTGGTTTAAGGACCATGCTATCTCTGTTCTTGATTGGCCAGCAAAGTCGCCTGACCTTAACCCCATAGAAAATCTATGGGGTATTGTGAAGAGGAAGATGCAATACGCCAGACCCAACAATTCAGAAGAGCTGAAGGCCACTATCAGAGCAACATGGGCTCTCATAACACCTGAGCAGTGCCACAGACTGATCGACTCCATGCCACGCCGTATTGCTGCAGTAATCCAGGCCAAAGGAGCCCCAACTAAATATTGAGTGCTGTACATGCTCATACTTTTCATGTTCATACCTTTCAGTTGGCCAACATTTCTAAAAACCCTTTTTTTGCATTGGTCTTAATTGATATTCTAATTTTCCGAGATACTGAATTTGGGACTTTCATTAGTTGTCAGTTATAATCATCAACATTAAAAGAAATAAACATTTGAAATACATCAGTCTGTGTGTAATAAATGAAAACTAATATACAGTGGAACCTCGGTTCACGAACGTCTCTGTACACGTACAACTCGGTTTACGACCAAAAAGTTCGCCAAACTTTTGCCTCGGTTCACGACCAAACACTCGGTATACGAACAAGCCAGGTTCCCTTTCGGTTTGTTGATGTTCATTCTCTCCCTGTGCATTTCCTGTGCAGCGAGGGAGAGAGAGCGCGCGCGCACACGCACACACACACACACACACACACACACACACACACACACAGAGAGGCAGTGCAAGAGACAGAGGGCTGTACACACACACACAGGAACACGCGCGAGAGAGGCGTGTGCGCACACACACAGGAGCGCTCTAGACAGACACACTGTGAGCTGCAAAGCTGATCGTACCCCCAGAGAATACAGACGCCCCTGGGAAAACCCCTAAGAAACATGGACAGACTACCTTCACATTCCTCCTTTCCCTTCTTGCCGGCTCTGTCGCGTAATATGCCTCTCGTGCGGTGCTCCGCCTTCTTAAAAAGCCTGCACGGGCTTCTTTCAGTTTGTTAAATTGGTTGCTTGCTTCTCCTTCTTTCTCTCTCAGACAATCTGTGCTCCTGGCGGAGCTGTCATCTCTGACTTGTCATGGAGCACGTTTAAACTGTTGAAAAGAGACAAATGTTTGTTTGCAGTGCTTTGAATAAAGTTCCTTTTTTTCTACAACCTCCTGTGTCTCTGTGCAAATCTGTGACCCAAGTGTGACAATACACACAGGCGCTCCAGGCTCGCAAAAGAGAGACGCACGCACACACAGGCGGGGGAGAGAGAGGCGCGCGCTAGAGAGACACACACAGGTGCTCCAGGCTCGCAAAAGAGAGACGCACGCACACACACAGAGCGATTGAGGGACCATAAGTTAGAGAAGGCTTGTTTTTGTTTTCAGTTATGTTTCCGGTGATCGGTTCGTAGCCTGCATTGTTGCAGTGTTACTTTTCTTGGTGGTTTATTAAATTACGGATTTTTCAAATGTTCCTTTTTTCCCCTGTGCTTAAAACTCATTAAAAAAAGTGTTTTTAGCGAGAGCGGTTCCTAGCACTATAGCGCGAACTATTGCAGTGTTAGTTTTCTCTGTTGTTAAAGGTTTTCTCAGTGTTATTCAATGTTTTTACATTTAGTTTACCATTACGCTGTGCATTCTATGGTATAATTAACTATATTTGTGCTTAAAAACTGAAAAAATGTATATATTTACATACAGTTTCTACGGTCTGGAACGGATTAATTGTATTTACATACAATCCTATGGGAGAAATTGCTTCGGTTCACGACCAACTCGGTTTACGACCAGAGTTGTGGAACGAATTATGGTCGTGAACCGAGGTTCCACTGTACAAGTTTCACTTTTTGAATGGAATTACTGAAATAAATCAACTTTGTCATGATATTCTAATTTTATGACCAGCACCTGTATTAGACAGAAAGTGAACGATCAGTTCTTGAAGGTGTTGCGTTGGAAGCAGGAAAAATGGGCAAGCGTAAGAATCTGAGCATTTTTGACAAGGGCCAAATAGTGATACCTAGATGATTGGGTCAGAGCATTTCCAAAATGACAAATCTTGTAGGGTGTTCCTGTTATGCAGTGGTTAGTTCCTATCCAAAAGTGGTTCAGGCAAAGACAACCGGTGAACTGGAGGCTAGCCAGTCTAGTCTAGTCCCATAGAAGAGCTTATTGTAACACACATTGCTAAAAAAAACTTAATGCTGGCCATGAGAGGAAGGTGTCAGAAAACATAGTGTATTGCACCTATCGTGTAGGACTGCGTAGCGACAGACCAGTCAAAGTGCCCCAGCTAACTCCTGTTCACCGCCAAAACCACCTACTATGGGCATGTGAGTATCAGAACTGTACAATGGAGCAATGAAAGAAGTTGGCCTTGTCTGAAGAATTGTGTTTCCCTTTAGATCATGTGGATAGCCGGATGGCAGCAGGATGTACTATCGGAAGAAGGAAAGCCAGAGGAGACAATGTGATGCTCTGGGCAATGTTCTTTTGGTGAATCGTGGGTCCTGGCATTCATGTGGATGTTACTTTGATACATAAAACCTACCTAAAATTGTTGCAGACAATGAACACCTGTTCATGGCAATGGTATTTCTTGATGGAAGTGACCTCTTTCACTCAGCCATGATGCAAAAATTGTGCTGGAATGGTTTGAGGAACATGACAAAGGATTCCAGGTGTTGACTTGGCCTCTAAATTCACTAGATCTTAATCTGGTTGATGATCTGTGGGATATGGATTTAAACAATTTGCTATTAACATCTTGATGTCAGATAACAGCAAAAGTCCCAATGGGTCAGAGCTGTTTTGGCAGCATAAAGAAGACCTTCACAATATTAGGCAAGTTGTTTTAATGTTTTGGCTTATCCGTGTATATTTAAAGCCCTGGGCAGACCTCTAGTATCCATACAATGATAGTAATGTCTACCACAGATAACATGAATAATTTCACTCCTAGTGACCTTGGTATTTAACTTAACTGACACTCACAATAGGAAAGTGCAGTAATGTTTAAAAAAAAAAGAGTAGTGATTGTTACTGGGTTTTATTACAAAGATGACCTGCTCCTCTAATTGAGTACAAAAGTGCTAACCATGGCAACTCTTTCGAGTATGGACTTGGTATGAGTAGCAGTCTGTTTTCTTGCATTTTCATTTATATGATTTAATAAATAATTCTCAAAAATAGCGTACTCATATTTGGGTCTCTTTTCATTATACATATACTGTTAATCTTGATAACCACTTCACTCTAATTTTAAACATGTTACAGAGAAGATCTGAGGCCACCTATTTTTACTTTCTTTACATTTTCTGGGAAAGTCATGTCTTACTGTTCCAGAAACATCAGTGAATGCTTTTGCATCTGTGCAATCAAGTAATGTAATATTTCAATCTTTCTCAGAGAGAGTACATTTTGGGGTAGCCCTTCCATTTCAGAGTATCTAGGAAATAATGGATAGTTGTTTTATTTTAGGTATTTAGATTTAATTCTAGATTTTTATGCTATCAGCTATATTAGAAAACAGGAGTAGATCAAATATTTTAGGATTCTTTAAGGATTAAGGATGCTTAATAAGCTCAAATAAATTAATGCAATGAAGTTAAAACCAGTCAATAAAGTATTGGAATTAATGTACAGAACACTTGAGAGAGGTAAATTGCTAAATTATGGAGAAAACATCTGATAAGGACAGACTATAATGAAATCATGTCTCTTTATAACCTGCTCAATTCAGTACTGCATTGCATTGTTAGGGGAAATGGAGCCTGTTCCAGCCAACGCAGGGTGCAAGGCTGGAAGAAGCCCTGCTTAGGTGGCCAGTCCATCACAGGGAAAACACATATCAAAATGATCTATGGCCAATTTAGTGTTTCTATTTAACCTTACTTGCATGGCTTTTGACAGCAGGAGAAAAGCGGAACACCCAAAGGAAACCCATGCACATATGGGAGGAAATGCAGACTCCACGCAGGGAGGACCCAGGATGCGAACACTGGTCTCCTTACTGCGAGACAGCACTGGTGCCACTGTGCAATCCCAACAAAAATAATTGACTCCTCAAAAATCAAAAAAGAGCATATATCATGTTAAAACTTAATTATTTGTGCATAATACAATATTTTGAATAAAACTGCAATATGCTATACTGTACAGTATGTTGGTTTTCCTTGTTATTTGAAATTAATAAGTTAAGTTACAGTATATTTTTACCATTTGTACACAAATGTGGTTCCAGAAAATTTGCATGTAAAATATATATTGTATATCTCTATATCTATTCTCAACACAGGAACATTTAAATGTAGCAAGAGCAACCACAGGCAGAAGTGGTGTGTAAAACATAATGGAGTAAAAGCCAAACCACCTTAAAATATAATCATGCACAAAAGTGAATGTTAGAATTACTTACTCACATGGTATAGTATAGTAACATATTAAGAATGTGCAAACTCCATACAGAAGGGATCCTGGATCTCCTGTCCATTGCAAGGCACAATGACATGCATCTGGAATAGTAAAGTAACCAAAGTAATTACTCTGCTAATGTGCTTCTAGCAAAATTTAATTTACATCATAATGTACACTTTGTAATTTGATATTTTACGCTTTTGAATTAATATAATGATATCTCTCTATTATAAAAAAAAACATGCAACAAGACAAGACTTTTTCCTGTGGACGAGACGTGAACTTTTGAAGAGAGACAGAGACTATTTCACTTCCCGCGAGATGGACATGTCACGTCATACATACAACCTTCAGATGCAAGTCCCATGATACACATGCAGAGCAGGTTCTTCTTCTCGAGCAAAGAGGACGTGAAAAAAAACACCTGTTATTTGTTTTCCAATGTATCACCATTTAAGAGGGGTTTCGGAGGAGCAGCCGCGTCTCCTTGGGGTGTGCTCAGCCACCCTCTTCACAACTGCACCTATTGTCGTTCAGGGTGGGGGGGGGGGGGTGTAATGGTGAAGGGTAGTTGAGTGAAATGCCAATCACTCGTTAGGGCAGCAGCAACAGCATGCCAGCAGCTGCTCGAGCAAAGAGGAGTTATAAAAATATGTATTTGTTTCCCATTGTATCACTGTTTTAAAAAGAAAATGTATTTGTTTCCCATTGTATCACCATTTTAAAAAGAAAAAAAATGTACTTGTTTCCCATTGTATCACCGTTTAAGAAGGGTTTCAGAGAGGTGGCCGCTGGCAGGGGGAAAGGGGTTGGCGAGCGAAGCGAGCAGGGGGCGAAGCCCTCTAGTATTAAAATATTTGAAAAAAAAAAAAAAAATGTTACATATAAAACTCAATATCTGTGGTCAACCATTTTAGAGTTTGGAATGATTTTGGAATATCATCACCTGTATCCTATAAGTACCAGGTCAACTGTCATTTAAAATTTTTATTTTAAAACAATACTGTATTTTGAACACATGATTAATTCAGAAGAATTTAAAAGTATTTATGCAGATTTTGTTGGCTATTTTCTTCCTCTGCTCTATCAATCTATGAACAATTTTAATAAAAGCACATAAAATTTCTAATGCTATTTGGCATATTCTTAACAACAATACAATCCAGATGAACTGTATATAAGGTTTTTTACTCTCAAAAATAGACTAGATTCAGGACATTATTTTTTTATTCAGTATTAAGACTGATGGTTGTGCTGGAAACTTCAAATGCATGTAGATCTCTGTGAGAGAGACTCTGTGTAATAGAAATGTATTTATGGTCAGCACTATTTTTGTATTTTTTATATTTTGCATGTTGCATTTTAGCAGTGACACTATAGAACTGGTCAAAAATCAAGTTATGAGTGTTCTTAACTGTTTTTTCTGAGCACCACACTGCAGATACAAGTAGGTAGTTTACATTTAGATATCAACTTGTGTTCCCTCCTGAGCAACTGTTATGCAAAATAGCATGGTATTTGCAAAGCCAGAAATTTCACTCTAGCAGGCATGTTTTTACAGACACAAGATTGTATCAGTGTATGCTGTTTTACAGATGATGCAAGAAGAATCTTGTGAGTGTGACAGTTACAAAATTGTATGTGTTCATGCGCTTTAAATGTTTAAAGGCTGAATTTTGATTTGTGTATGACTACATAGTACTTGAAGTGTTAATGAGTAATTGATATGAACAAGTACCAATTAAATGTAATTATATTAATGTCTATTTTGATGTCTGTTTTATTGAAGTTCTGCTTAACGACTAGTATAGAAAGCCAGCTCATTATAATGAACAGAGCCAAATATTTTGGGTAAGGAAGACTTGGAGTGTTCATAATTAAATTCAGGAAATAGCTTACAAAATGTTGCAGCCATCTTTGTTTTCAGTTGAAAATTCTAAGTGCCAATGTGGTTTAAAAATAAACTCCAAAGTGTGTGAACAAATAAGCAAGTGTGCTTGAGACAAAGCAATGGAAGAAGCACAGTATAGCATGCATGCATTTGACTGAGTTACTCTTGTTACTTTGACTCCTGTCTTACAAATGTTATAACAGAAGGAATTGACACTCCTTCTTTCAAAAGGATTAAAAATCCAACTGTATGATTTTTTCCTGCATTAAATCTATACATATTAATAAAAGGCAAAGCCCTCACTGACTCACTGACTGACTGACTGACTCACTCACTCACTCACTCATCACTAATTCTCGAACTTCCCGTGTAGGTGGAAGGCTGAAATTTGGCAGGGTCATTCCTTACAGCTTACTTACAAAAGTTAGGTAGGTTTCATTTCGAAATTCTACGCGTAATGGTCATAACTGGAACCTGTTTTTTGTCCATATACTCTAATGGAGGAGGCGGAGTCACGTATCGCGTCATCACGCCTCCTACGTAATCACGTGAACTAAAAACAAGGAAGAGATTTACAGCACGAGTCAAACGCGGGAAGGAAGGTAAATGACGTTAATTTTTGAGTGTCTTTTAATACTGTGTAAGCATACATATTAACACATGTGCAATTAAACGTGTGCATTTACGGGGTGATTTCTCAGGCTTAAAAGCTCGCCTTTTATCAAACGCGGGAACAAAGGTAAATGACGTTCTTCAGTGTCTTTTAATACTGTGTAAGCATACATATTAACACATGTGCAATTAAACGTGTGCATTTACGGGGTGATTTCTCAGGCTTAAAAGCTCGCCTTTTATTAAAAAGGTAAATGCAAACTGTTTTCATCTGAAGGTCACAAACCACGTTAGATTTCAGACGTTAAACACGCAAAAATGTCGGTACACCAGATAAATAAGCACAACATATTATCAGTTGTATTGTATGCTTACAATACATATAGAAATGTGTTAATCGTTAACTAATATTATGGGATGGTGTTTTTCGACTCGCGCCTTGATTTAAACGATTGCATTTCTTGGTGGGTTTGCGTAGCTTATTGTCAATATCTTTACACCTCTTCTTAAGACTTAATTTAAAAAGGTTTTCTTTTCTTCTTAATTAAAATTTAAAAGCAATACTTCACCGCTGTGAAGCCCCTCTAGTGCTGACGTCCGAGGTTCGATTACCGTAAGCGAGTGCAGTGAGTGTGTACGCCTGATGAGCCAAGAATAAGGGGGAAAGACGTGTCGCGTACTCTT
The DNA here is from genome assembly GCF_900747795.2 of Erpetoichthys calabaricus. NCBI lineage: Eukaryota > Metazoa > Chordata > Cladistia > Polypteriformes > Polypteridae > Erpetoichthys > Erpetoichthys calabaricus. The sequence continues at coordinate 123,017,038 of NC_041401.2, forward strand.
TGCATTATTTGACAGTAAACTATTTTCAACCATTCTATGATCTGCTTCTCACAACTGAAGGCACCGTGGCTGATTTACCTCACTTGCTGGCCAACCATAAGCGTTACCTGGTAGGTAACCAGCCACTCACTTCACTCCCTTACGGGAATCGAACCTCGGACGTCAGCGCTACAGGCGAAGCCCCTAAAATTGCGCCACGGCGTGTGGTTCGTTTATTTGACAACATGTAGATCGGGGTAATTACATTCACGGCATTCGTAGTCTGATTCACAATCTGATTGTATGGGTGGTTATCTACCAGGTAACGCTTATAGTTGGCCAGCAAGTCAGCTCGAAGTGATCACTCGAGTGAAGGCAGCTTCACAAAAAAACAGATCCTTAACAAACTGTTATTAGTATATTTTCCCTCAATTTAAAAAGGTTTTCTTTTCTTCTTAATAAAAATTTAAAAGCGGTACTTCGCCAGTGCGAAGCGCGTGGATTTGACCGACTGACACATACAGACATATTCATGAGTGCAGGTACTTCGGAAAGAAAGCACCGTGTAAACCTAAAGTTTAAATTAAGTTCATAGACCTACAAAAGGTTGCCATTCATTTGAGGCAAGATTGCTTTTCTTCTGTACAACTATACGTTGCATTCTCAAGAGTCTGCTTGCACGGCTTCGGATATAGATATATATATATATGTATGTATGTCTATATATAAATATGTAAGCTTGTAAGTACTGCCTTGCTTCTCTTTAAGAAAGGAAGATGTAATGATACTTGATTTAAACGATTCCATGTCTTCCTGGGTTTGCTTAGCTTATTGTCAATATCTTTACACCTTTTTTTAAGACTTATTGACTGAAACGGGCTTTCACGAAAAAAGTTAGGGCTTTGCTACAGGATACACCCTCCACAAGTTAAGCAAGTAAAAATAAAATATATATTTCTGTTTTATTTAAACCTTTTAAGTTCGTATGCATAGCCCCATTTGGCTGTTTTATTTTTTTTTTTTCTTTCTTCAGTAATATTTAATCTCCTTAAAGAAAAACAACATATCCATTTTACTTTTTTTGTATCTCTTTAGTAATATTTTAGTGTAAAAGGATAACCAGTATTTAAACCTTTTATGTTACTTTCTAAATTTATTTTACACAATGTTGAAAAATTAATAAGAAAGCTACATATTTTGGCAGCTGCTGCTTTAATTTTCAATGAAATGAAAAAACCTCTCCAAGAGAAAACGTCAATGAAGAAGAAACAGTTTGCACTATCTAAAAATGAGAAACCCTCATTTATAAAAGTTTGCTGCAGATGAGTTAACTGAAAATAAATGAATAGTTCCTATGTGTATAATACATATTTATCTATTTTACTTATGCCTTTATTCCAGCAACTTGCAACATCTGAGGTACAATTTCTTACATTACTTTTGTTTTTTGCAGCACAGGCACCTGAAGTGACTTCCTCAGGGTCACACAGTGGTGTCAGTACCAGGATTTGAACTGACAAGCTCCGGGTTTACTGAAATATTACTGAAGAAAGAAAAAAAACGAAAACAGGCAAATAGGGCTATGCATACAGATGTCCATCCATCCATTATCCAACCCACTATATCCTAAATACAGGAGCCAATAAGTAGATATGTATATATACAAAATATATATATATATATATATATATATATATATATATATATATATATATATATGTGTGTGTGAATGTATGTATGTATATATGTATGTCTATATTTATATCTATATATATATATATATATATATATATATATATGTAGATATGTAAATTTGTATATGTGTATATATATATATATATATATATATATATCTGTATATATATATGTAGATGTAGATATGTGTATATGTAGATATATATATATATATGTATATATGTTTATGTATATATATGGTTATATAACCTCTTTAACACACTACTTCTCCGCTGCGAAGCACGGGTATTTTGCTATATGTAGATATCTGTATATGTAGATATGTATATATATGTATATGTATATATATATATATGTTTACATAACCTCTTTAACACACTACTTCTCCGCTGCAAAGCGCGGGTATTTTGCTATATATATATATATATATATATATATATATATATATATATGACAGCAACACTCATAACAATGACAACACAATTACATATATATATATGTAGATATGTATATATATATGTGTCAATCTATGTATGTATGTATGTATGTCTAGATATATATATCTATAATAATAAAAGGCAAAGTCCTCACTGACTGACTCACTCACTCACTCACTGACTGACTCATCACTAATTCTCCAACTTCCCGTGTAGGTGGAAGACTGAAATTTGGCAGGCTCATTCCTTACAGCTTACTTACAAAAGTTAGGCAGGTTTCATTTCGAAATTCAAAGCGTAATGGTCATAACTGGAACATATTTTTTGTCCATACACTGTAATGGAGGAGGCGGAGTCACGTATCGCGTCATCACGCCTCCTACGTAATCACGTGAACTAAAAACAAGGAAGAGATTTACAGCAGGAGTCACACACGGGAACGAAGGTAAATGACGTTAATTTTTGACTCTTTTAATACTGTGTAAGCATACATATTAACACATGTGCAATTAAACGTGTGCATTTACGGGGTGATTTCTCAGGCTTAAAAGCTCACCTTTTATCAAACGCGGGAACAAAGGTAACTGACGTTGTTCACTGTCTTTTAATACTGTGTAACCATACATATTAACACATGTCCAATTAAACGTGTGCATTTACGCGGTGATTTCTCAGGCTTAAAAGCTCGCCTTTTACTAAAAAGGTAAATGCAAAACTATTTTCAATCAGTTTATTGAAACGCTCCCGTTAAGGATTGCAATAACATATTCGCGAGATAAAACAACGAAGTAGGGGGAAATGGAGGAACAGCCGCAAACAGCGAAGAGCAAAACATTTATTAAACAATTGAGAACGGAGCGAGTTAAGCATACAAGCATGTTCATAAGGGAAACAAAGCACGGTGTAAAACGTAAGTTTAAATTAAGTTTATAGAAACGCTCCCGCTGCGGATTGCAATAACATATTCGCGAGATAAAACTTTAATGAGAAGACACGAGGTATAAACGAACCACACGCCGTGGCGCAACGTTAGGGGCAACAGTTTCAACCATTCTATGATCTGCTTCTCGCAACTGAAAGACGGCACATGGCGGATGTTAGCCGACTTGCTGACCGCAACGTTAGGGGCTTCAAGTATGGCGCTGACGCCACATCTCAGTGCCAACACTTTGCAGACTGTACTTAAAAGACACGCCCTCCTCACTGGACAGTTAAAAACACCAATCAAACTAACAATGACATCAAGTATTACCCAATCAAAAGTAGGAAAGGAGGCATCTTCATAAAATGCGTGTGGG
>NC_041401.2:123025446-123040446 GCF_900747795.2 Erpetoichthys calabaricus
TTTTTTATATTTTTTTTTTAAAGCAGCGTCTCATGCAAATCATTCCACACGCATTTTATGAAGATGCCTCCTTTCCTACTTTGGATTGGGTAATACTTGATGTCATCGTTAGTTTGATTGGTGTTTTTAACTGTCCAGTGAGGAGGGCGTGTCTTTTAAGTACAGTCTGCAAAATGTTGGCACTGAGATGTGGCGTCAGCGCCATAGTTGAAGCCCCTAACGTTGCGGTCAGCAAGTCGGCTAACATCCGCCATGTGCCATCTTTCAGTTGCGAGAAGCAGATCATAGAATGGTTGAAACTGTTGCCCCTAACGTTGCGCCACGGCGTGTGGTTCGTTTATACCTCGTGTCTTCTCATTAAAGTTTTATCTCGCGAATATGTTATTGCAATCCGCAGCGGGAGCGTTTCTATAAACTTAATTGAAACTTACGTTTTACACCGTGCTTTGTTTCCCTTTTGAACATGCTTGTATGCCTAACTCGCTCCGTTCTCAATTGTTTAATTAATTTTTTGCTCTTCGCTGTTTGCGGCTGTTCCTCCATTTCCCCCTACTTCCTTGTTTTATCTCGCGAATATGTTATTGCAATCCTTAACGGGAGCGTTTCAATAAACTGATTGAAAATAGTTTTGCATTTACCTTTTTAGTAAAAGGCGAGCTTTTAAGCCTGAGAAATCACCCCGTAAATGCACACGTTTAATTGGACATGTGTTAATATGTATGGTTACACAGTATTAAAAGACAGTGAACAACGTCAGTTACCTTTCTTCCCGCGTTTGATAAAAGGTGAGCTTTTAAGCCTGAGAAATCACCCCGTAAATGCACACATTTAATTGCACATGTGTTAATATGTATGCTTACACAGTATTAAAAGACAGTCAAAAATTAACGTCATTTACCTTCGTTCCCGCGTGTGACTCGTGCTGTAAATGTCTTCCTTGTTTTTAGTTCACGTGATTACGTAGGAGGCGTGATGACGCGATACGTGACTCCGCCTCCTCCATTACAGTGTATGGACAAAAAATATGTTCCAGTTATGACCATTACGCTTTGAATTTCGAAATGAAACCTGCCTAACTTTTGTAAGTAAGCTGTAAGGAATGAGCCTGCCAAATTTCAGCCTTCCACCTACACGGGAAGTTGGAGAATTAGTGATGAGTGAGTCAGTGAGTCAGTCAGTTAGTCAGTGAGGGCTTTGCCTTTTATTATTATAGATATATATATATATATATATATGTGTATATGTAGATATGTATATATATGTGTATATGTATATATATATTTGTGTGTGTATATATATATATATATATATATATATATATATATATATATATATATATATGACAGCAAGACTCATAACAATAACAACACAATTACATTGACAATCATGTTACGTTATTTTTAAAGTGTTTCCTTTTCTTTTTCATAACCTCTTTAACACACTACTTCTCCGCTGCGAAGCGCGGGTATTTTGCTAGTATTTATATATGTTTGAAATATCTCTCTATTATAAAAAAAAATCCTGTAGAAAAACAATACGGCTACGATACGTGATCTTCACGTTAAGATCACGGAAGACACTTAAAAGACCCGCGAGACTAGAGAGATTGGCCCACCTCCTTTGCATTATTGTAAAATTTATCATGGTTGACAACTTGATAAATATATATTTATTTGAAAGAATCAACATTCTCCAGTCAAGTCAGACAAACAAATCCATTTGTAATTTTCATATTTATTTGGAAGAGGATTTGGAGGAATGAGTGGTTCCTTAATGTATAGCATAGAAGATGCAATCAGAAGTAAGGGCATCCTTACGTCCTTTGTGCTTACCTCATTCATAAAATAATGAAGTTAACTGTTCTGTCTGTCTTACTAATGGACCCACTGTACTGTAGAACTTACATAGTTATAGTATATCACCTTCAGACTCCAGGTTTTGTTTGGCCAATGGAATTAATTAATTTAAAATGAATATAGAAAATGATTTATTGTTAGTCATACATTATTAAATTTTTGAAAAGATTTTTGAGATGCCAGGAATTTACAAGGTGATCACTATTTAGAGTAAGAAAATTTTTACTTGATATTTTTTTACCCCTTAATGGTATCCTTGACCCAGGAAACGTGGTGTAGCACTCTGTATACTAGAAATATTTCTTGTATTAAAACATTAAAGCACAAGAATGATATAATTTCATTAGAGAAAGGCTAAACAATATCTGTTGTAGAGTACTTAACAAAGAACTACTGAAGCAACTGAATCTTGTCAGCCTTAAAAAATGACAATGAAATGAGTAAGTGCTGCCTTTTGTTTTGTTTAAATAAAGTAGTCAGTTAAGAGTGACTAAAACTTGGTTATGTTTACTTTTATAACATAATTAATGGCATTACATTGTCAATAACTATTACCCTTAGTCAGGGTCATATGGGGGTGGGGGGGTCAGAGTGGATCCCCACAGCTTTAGGTGCAAGTTAGAAGCTAATCAGGGATGGAAGACCAATAAATTGCAGGACTCACTCATGCATACACCTACACAAGACCAATTTATAGTTGTAAATTAACCTAACATGGATGTCTTTGAGATGTGGGAGGAAAACTAGAATACCTGAAGAAAACAAACCATGTATGCCAGGAGAACATGCAGGCTGCACACGGGCAGCACCTTGTCTAATCATTGTACCATGGTACCACCCTATAACATTAGTATAAGACACTGTTTCAAACACAGAAATCTGTAAATGGTGTAATTGACTATCATGCAGAATAATGTTAACAAAAAGTATAAGGATAACAAAAGTATAGTAAATGATGCTTTAATAATACAATACTGTATATGCCGTACAGAACTCACAGAACCAACTGAAAAGAAGAAAATGACCCAAATGTTTCTGGATTGTCCTAGTAACTGCTGATTTTTGTTCCAAATAATCTGAAGTTTAACTAAATTAAGCTATTTAGTGAACTACTTTCCTCATTGAGTGGCATGGTGGCACAGTGGTAGCGTAGCTGCCTCGTAGTAAAGAAACCAGGGTTCACATCCCAGGCCCTCACGGTGTGGATTTTGTTCTCCCTGTGTCAGTGTAGGTTTCCCCAAGTGCTCCAGTTTCCTGGTGATGCTAAATTGGCCTTAGTGTGTGGATGTGTGTGTGTTTTTGCACTGTGGTGTACTTGGATTGTTCCTGCCTTGCGACCTTACGCTTGCTGGGATAGGCTCCAGTAACCCAACTCTGCACTGGATTAAGTGGGTTAGAAAATGACATGTCATACTTCATTATCTCCCTAGTATAATTTTTGTTTTTATCCTCTGACCAATACACTATTGACAGAGGGTATATTATATTGCTGAGATTCTGAATTCACTGGCAGTTTTTTATCTCCTTCTTGATTTATAAAGTTTGTAAAAAGCAGCAAATCTCTGATGAACTAGCACTGGTATAAGTTAAAATGTATTAATTACTATCTGTGATTTGCACATATCTGTTCATCAGAAGTAACCTCCATTTTAGTGAGCAAGTAGACAAAAATACAATCCTTTCAAAAACAATATGATACACTGATATTTCAGAAATTAAGAAAAATTATTCTGCTTAGTTTGTTTTAATAAAGACATGAACAGACAAGAAATTCCACTATAGGTTCAAATCAGCTTCTGATTGTATTATTGATTGCCAGCCACTAGGGCTTTGCAGGGTGGCTTAAAGCTGTGTGTTTTAGAAATTATTTGTTTAGACTGAGCACAGCTTTCTAATTTGTTTTCTAACTACTTTTCTATTGAAGTATAATGACAATAAAAATATTGTCTTAATGATCTTGTAGACAGTCCAAGTAAGCTGCTTCACACACTGTAGAACTTTGGAGGGGAAGTAATATATTCTTTTAAGCTGAAATTGTTACAGTGAAAGATGGATGTTTGCCTGTTTTAGAATCCTGAGTGAGTTCCTTTGTCTTTTTTTTAAATGTTTAATGAAATGACCACTCATTTCTGAGCAAGCTGTAATGGAGATGTTTCTCTGTAAATGAAAAAAGTATTAAACTACATTTTGCCAAAAAGCTTCAGGCAAGATCACATTATACTCCTACAGTCTCAAAGTTTATTTTAAATTCAAGACAGGGATGGGAAAAGCTAGGAAACTTGACTACTTGGAGAACAGGTATAGCATAGCCACACAGCAAAAGTTGGTTTTTCAATTTCCAGGGTGCGATAGACTTAAAAGACGTTGCCCTCATTATCTTTTCCAGCACAACCTGTTGCTTTTTGAAAAAGAAAAGCTAGGCAAGATGGCTCATTTTCATGATTGAAACCAAAGGCATACCAAAATATGAGGTATTATTCCTTAAAAGTTTTTTTTTTATCATGAGAGTTTGAAGGTCAAGAAATTTATGAAATTCTGCAACTTTCTAGTCATAAATTTTGAAAATGTTAGGTTTTCTAGTAGCTTCTGTGCCATATGAACATGTGAAACAGCTTTTTTTAGCAGAAACACTTGGCTGTCTGTAGGAGGGCCATGTGTTGGCAAAAAAGACAAAATGATTGTCCATGTTTGTCACTTATAACTGAAGACCTAATGTAGGGTTTATAGAATCATTATTATCACAACTAAAGAATACAGTTATTAGGATCTGGTACTTTTTTGGCAGTTGAGTTATAAAATTTTTTCTTGCAACTAAAATTAATGTTTACTCTCGGTCTCCCCATGGTCTGCTCAGCATAATAGTAAATTCATGCAACTTATAAATGTGTTTCTCATTTTGTATGTCATTGGCCTTGAGTTGAAAAAATGAAGGAACATAAAGAGACTGCTTGTAGCAACACAAGCAGAGTTTATATTTCTGTGTAAAAGATATGGCCTTGGAGAACATGCAGTGTGATAACGTGCAACCCCCTACCCTCTGCTTTTCTATTGTGCACATTTTAAAAAAGCACATTTTAATGTAAATAGTATGGGTTCATTTATAACATTTTCATTAGTCCATTTATTTATTATTCTTTATCCATTTTTCTAATTTGGCACAGTCATGGACAGCAACCATCAATTCCCCCCAAATCCCCCCCCCCCCCCCCTCCCCCCCCCACCACCTCACCCCACCCCGCCCCTTCCAATGAGACAGACTCCAGTCAGACACCTTCTGCCAAATTCAAATTCACCGCCGGCTTCAATTAGCATGAAAATAGCACTAAGTGCTCAGTGGAAGGGAATATTCCTCGAATGAGAGAGAGCTTGTTTTGTGAGATACGAGGGGGGAGGGAATGCGTCTCCTCTCACACAGTTCATGTAAACCTGCCTCACATTTCTATAACATCGCAAGGCAGTCTGGTTTAACTGCAGTTTTGCTCAGCAAGCACTGGAGGAAAGGAAGCAAAAGTAGAGATGTCAGCTGCACGACAAGACAGTCCTCCAGAAGTGGGGAGCCTTTTTTCTGAACTTGAACTTTAGTCCTAGTAGAATTTCAGGGGATGGAGTTGTATTTCCACAACCAAGGTCTTTTCTATAGTTATCTCTTTATCAATCGATGAGTAGCTCCTACTAGCAGCCTTGAGATAATTCTGTTCTGCTGCCTTGGACCCATTGAAGGCAGTGCAAGCCTTCCCTTCACTTTTTATTCCCTTGTTTGATTTTTGCTTAGTTTGGTGGAATTTTGAGGGGAGGATGCAAGTGTCCTTTGTATGCACGGACCACAGCCTCAAGAGCCGCAGTGCTGAAGACAGACTTAATCGGCAGAATGCCAGTAGTCCAAGTCTGGGTACTAGGAGCAAGTTTCGGGCTGTAGCCATGGTGGCACGTAGCCTGGGTCAACTCACTGTCCAGAGTGTGCCCTCCTCTAGTGACTGCAGCATAAGGCAGCCGGGCATGAAATACAGGTAAGATCAAAGGCTTGGTGGGAGTGATGATTTTTATGGTAATTCAAACTCTTTTTTTGTTTTGGACAAAACAGGTTTTTAACTGCATGAGTTTATTGTGACACTGATCTGCACCGTATGCAAGGTTAAAAAGGAGGGATTTATTGGAATACTTGCTTGCCTGTACTATAGTTTTTCAGATTTGTTTATCTAAAGCATTAAAAGTAGCTCAGTAATAGGACTGCCAGCCTGCACACCCTAGAAATGTGTCAGCTAGAATGCTAAGCGAGAAAAGGACAGTGAAGGAATCCTGGTGAGATTTGTGCTGGTCACAAAAGCATGCAGCTAAGAAAAATGAAGTGTTTTAATTAAACTTAACTCTGCCTTAAGATATCTCACTGTACTAATTGATTGCTAATGATCAGTTTGGCCACAAAACATATCTTTTAATAGTTTCTTTGAATGTGTTTTCATGTTAATTCGAAAACATAAACTGCCATACTTTCTTGCTTTGACACTGAAACAGTTGTAGTGGTTTCAAGTAACACTGAGTGACTTCTTTTTGGATGAACTGTACATAGTATACTAAATTCAGACTGAAGGACATGGGCTATGTAATAAAGGTACTGTTGGTCGCCATTCTTGTTGTCTTGGAGTTTATTTTAATTGGTTTTACACTTTCGGCATATTTAATGGAAAGATATTTTCAATTCTAAAATGAAATTTTAGTGCAATTGAATGGTGATCTTCCTTAAAGGAACAGAAGTACAGTTAGCTGTTAAAGTCTTTGTCATATCCTACTTTACTGTATAAGGCAGACAACAATTTGCATTTTGCACAATTCTTTGTTTTTAAAGAGCAACAGGTAGGCTGACATACTGAAATTTATCAGATTTTGAGTGGGTAGTTTACTACAATAGATTACACAGTCTAGCAAGAGATCAACTTTAAACTGTAACATTTTCATGAGGTCAGAGTTTAAATAGCACATCAGTGTATGCAGTATGTGCAGCAGCTGCTTGGTCAAAGGACCTGTGATTGGGGATATGGGGGCATATAGAAAATGCAAGACAAAATGGAGTTTGTTAACCTGGTTAGGAAAACATGTATCAGAGAAGGGAAAAGTAAAGTGGAATGATTGTTTTTGAAAGCTTGATGTGATATTGGGACAGAAAAGTAATTTATAAAGTCATTATACTATGGCAATAGAAGAGGACATATAGTTCTTTAACTGCTTGCATTCATTTAAGCTAAGCTCTTAAAACAGCTCATTCTCAATCACTGTCTCTCTATGTGTGGTCCTAGACGTGCACCTGTTTGATAGTTAAGAAGAAGAAGGCAGAAAATGCGTATAAATGATTGTTTACAGTTTTGAAATATTTTAATAAAGTGCTATTTCCAAAGTCTGAACAGAATGAAAGATATATATATTCATTTTATCATGCTTAAAATTATTTTTTACTGGCCTTAGCCAAAGGATGGAAAACACATTTCAGTCTTGCTTTGCTCCAAATGATCATACTTGAATTTGATTTTACTAAACCCACAGGCAGATGGGGAACCCTTTCCAGGCTGATTGTATGCCAGGCACAACCTTTAAGTACCGATTTGTTGTTGAAATTATTCGCTCCGCAAGACATAGTGAATCACTGATGAGGAGTAAATAAATGCTTGTGAAATTTGCCTATAGGGAGCCTGCCTGCACACTGCCAGGATAATGCAGTGTCTCTCAGCTTTAAGGTGGTTTCAAGGAGTGCAGATTTTCATTTTTTCGGTATTCTTAATTTGGCATGGGTAAAACAGAAGTTGATGTTTAAGCCTCTAAACAAATTTGTGACACTGATCACTATCACTATAAAATGCATTGCATGATCCTCCAATCTTAGCTAGTAATTTCATCTGTATTTCTATGATTTGTGGGAGTTTTCAATTATTTTTCTCTTTTCATTATTCATGTTTAGTGCATCCCTTATTTTCAGAGATTTTCATGCTATAAATCATTTGCACTTTAAAAATAAACATTACATACAAACATCAGTTGATCTGCCCCATTTCTGTTTCTGCCCTTTATATTTTTGGGCAGACTGGTAGCAATGGCTGCTGTGTAGGAATGAACATCAGATTGGGGGGGGGGGCGCCGTTGTGTAAGGGTGCTTGTGTCTTCCTCTACTTGAAACAGTTTGAAAAGCTCGGCTGAAAGGCAGTATTATATAAGTAGCACAGAGCTGCTGTGGCTCTCCATGTTATGCAACCCTTGCTGTTTGTGTTTGTAGTGGCCAGACCAATAGTGAAGGTTATGATATATGTGTTTCTTTGCATTGCTGGTCTGAGTTGCAGTTGTTTAGTTTAGTATTTTGCTAACATGTCATGTGTACTCACTATTTTGTAATGTAAAATAATCTAGAGCACATAGTGTATTCACAGTATAAGGCTTGTATTAGTGTTTGTTTGCCTTCTGTTCCATGGGGTTGGGTCAGTTATGAAAATATGTGTGCTCTAAATATAAATACCACAATGAAGGGATAATGTAAAAGTGAACAAGTTATTGCAACTCACTCACTAGAATGTGACAGATATTACATTTTGCTGGTAAGAATCTGACACATGCCTATTGCAATGAACACCTGAACCTCTCAACTTAGCTTCATGTTTCTTTACCCTGATGTCAGAGTAAACTATGCATATTCAGATCTCTAAAGCAGAACAACACCATAGCCTTGACTATTTAGCTATTTTAATTAACCCTGTATAACTAATAAGATACTGTAAAGTTACCATGTTATCCATTCACATCTACTCAGTGCTCAACCCCCAGTGAAATGCTCTTATAGCTTTACAGTACCTGCTCTGGAGACCTCAGGTTCAAGAGATAATGTATTATCTCTGAAAAGGAAATTAAATTGGTCATTTGCTTTGAAACGGAATAAAAAATATCTGACAAAAAAGAGAAAATATTACTTTTACAGAATATTCCAGGAATTTATTTCAGGTCTTGTGGGGCTTCTGTTTACTATTAAATAACTTAATTGCTGAAGGTACCAAAAATCTGATGATTGTAGAACTTGGTTATTAAGGGTTTAATAAAGTTTCTTAGGATGTGGTCTACATACTCTATAACTGATCCACAGACATTTGATCCACTTCCTGCGAACTTGAACTTAGTCAAGCATATTTCCAAAACACAGATTGCACTAATGGACAAAGTACTCTGCAAAACAAATACAACAGTGAACACTAAAGTTATTCAGCTTATGTTAAAAAAAAACAGTCTGTGTAGGAAGTACATTAATTTTAGTAAGGAAGGAGTCAGAAATTCTTCACATAGCATTGACTTTGGCTCTTTCATATTTGTAGGATGCGACTCACTTAACCCTTGTATCTTTTATTTCCATACCTGGTATTCTTTTTACTCTTTTTAAATCAGTAAACATCTGTTTAGTTTTCTTCACATTTACTTTTAATTCAGTGTGTTGTCTCATGGAGAAACATTTGTAACATGAAGTATAATACTGTATTTTTACACTTTTAATTGTAAAAAGTCCTGTACACTGTAATTTAAAACTCCACCAGTTGTAGTATTACCATTGTAGTAATAAAATGTGAGTTGGAGATGAAGCTCAGCACTTATTTGTATATAACAATGTACAGTGCTGGGAGGGGCAGAGCCTTTTGTTAGTGTTTTTAAGAATTAATAGAATTAAACCTCAGCTTTCAGAAAAAAAACTGCTGTTTACATCAGTATATGGAGGAGAGATTAGCTGGTTAATAACACTCACGAAGAATAATATTTAACAGACAAGTCAGATTAACTCAAATTTCACATGTCATAAAGCTGATGCTTTAATTTTCCAAATCTTTTCTTCCATTTTTTAGTCTCGGCTTTAATGGTGACTTTGTGAAACCCAATATTTCAAACTTCCCATTAAGCAGCATACACTAAGTTTGGTGTCAAAAAATCCAGAGAATGATACTAAATGTTTAACGTTTGCTGATTAATTTTCAGTAATTAAGTATGCTGTTTCAGTATCTGTGTCTGTGAGATTGTGCTTCCGCTAACACATTATATCTCATAAACAATAATTGGAGTGATTTGCCTTGAAACATTGCAAGATGAGTCACTGGCCAATGGAGAAGTTTTAAAATACTAAGCTAATTTTATTTTGGAATGATTTGGAGATGAATGCACAGGGGTGTACGAGGTTGAGCCCCTGTCCAGAGTTTGAGCCTGATTTATACCGATAGATCCTGGATAGGCACTTACTCACAGTGAACTAGATACTCCGGAAAGAAAAACAATGGTTGTATGACTATACAGTTGTATGAACAGCTGTAGCCATTTCAGAACAATATAATGATAAAGCAAAGCTCTTTATTAAAAAAAGCATAATCTCTCCACTCGCTCAACTCACTCCATTAACAGTTGATTATTCACATCATTGCGCTCTCAAAACATGAGCATATCGTGTCTATAATGGTATGAAAGTAACAATAATGAAAGGCTTTTTGTAGCCTTTAAAGTCTAGCAGGATTTTCCCACTTTATTAATTTAAACCATGTAGGATTTAAAAAACAATAGACATGATATATGTAATTCCTTGTGGAAAATAATACCATTCATTTGGTTTGGAATCCACCCCAAGCTCTATCAAATGTAACCGAATAGTACTTTAAATGCTGTTGAATCATTTAAACAAAATTTTGATCAGATTTTGAGCTTTTTCCAAATTTTAAAAAATGTTGTCTAGCATTACTTCCAAGACTCACTGACCTCTACAGTAAAGAACCATTAATAAATGTTTTAAACCATACTGGCTCCCTATGTTTATTTCATAGCTCAGATAACAGATTATCTTCTTATTAATTCATCAGTTATCCATTGAATCAGAAGTGCTTTGGAATGCCTAGAGCATCCTTTGAGGCCAAGTCCTAGCATCTTAGAAAAAGTCTGACAAACTTACATTTTTATCTGTTAACTTCTGTTTATGTTTCCTCTAAGGAAAATAACTGGAAGGGGCGCTTTTCTGGGCAAGACTTACTTATGGTCCTCTTCTGCGTAATGTCCTGTGTTATACACATTTGTTCCCCAGCTGAATACAGAGAATAACAATCTTGAAACACCGCTTTTTTAATGGTTTCTTTGTGCTCCCAGAATTTTCAAGATGAAGAGACAGAATGAGTAGCTCCCTACATTTTGGTAAACATACTGGCTTGAGTCTAAAATGGGTTCAATGTCATGAAGAACACTGAACAAAGATCTTTCATTGAATGTTGTCTATTGTTCTTTGGCTATGGGACAGATGTTAGGGCTACTCCACTACATTTTGGCCACTGAAACTTCTTTTGAAAAAGATATGCTAACTGCTCTGGTTACATATTGGTTTTTATCTCAACTTGTTCTTCATGTTTTCTCTGGCTTTTTACATCAGAATTGTTATATAACATATTCAACAGTTATTCTAATATATTCAGTGCCTGTAATATTTCTTGCTTGTAAACATTGTGTATTATAAAATAAAATCATTGTTGTCAATGCTACATTTTTATTTGTTTTTAGAGTTCTTTATGTGATAAATATAAAGTCCTGACAATGGAAACCTTACACATATGTATCGACTACTTAGTAATGCACCTGCTGATAAAAAGGTCTGTTTGGTTATTTTGTCTCACAGTCCACTAGAGGGGTAGAGGATCCAATACAGTAGTCTGAATTAGTTACATTTTTGCTTACTCTTCATTTTAAAGAAATATTAAATTATAATACAATTATAATACAAACATATAAAACTATGTATCATCTAGATTCATTAGTACACATAATGTATATATATTTATTTAAATCTTCAGTCATTGACATATAACAAAAAAATCTGTAGTATGTACTGTTCCTCCACTGTGCAAGCAGTTTTACATAATTATAGAATAATAATCTTGTGGTGTAAATGAGACATCAGAGTGGTTAAGCACCTCATCAGCGGCAACTGAAGCAGTGACCAAGAACTATAACTTGGTCTATATAGTAGAGGCCCCAACTTTAACCATAGAATACAAGAAAGAAAAAGAGACTATGACAGATCAAGTGTCAGGCAGTCATGATGATATTAAATTTGTTAAGGCAAAGAAAAGATTTTTTTTCTTTATAAACAAACAAAAGAGAATCTTTAATAAGAGTAATGGGTCTTTACCTAGTTTTTGAATCCAAGAGTGAAACGGTATTTCTTTCACAGAGTTTATATCCTGTAGTATTTTTGTTTATTCTTAAGGGAACCTCTCTGGCAATGAAGGGAAATGTTTATAAAAGCTGTGTGAGGACCACTGTGCTGTAGTGTATTGAAGTGAGACGTGGCCAGTGAAGTTGGAATATAAAGCAAAGATAGTTATAACAGAGATTAGAATAATTAGATGGAGATATGTGTAGGGTATCACAGGGTGTGAGAATGTTGAATGTTGAGTTAAGAGAAAAACTTGGCGTGGTGGCAGTAGATGGTGTGCTGAGGAGTAATATACTAAGGCAATTTGGACATATTGAAGGAAAGGCAGAGGATGAGTTGGTTACGAGCTGCACCAAAACAGAGGTGTAGGGGATTAAGCTGAAGGTGATGTGGCTGGAGGTGCTGTCTGATAATAAATAAAGAATCTGTCTCACCCCAGAGAATGCAGCAGACCACAGAGAGTACAGAGGAAAACCTGCTGTGCAACTTGGCTAACATTAGTATAACAAGAAGTACCTGGTTTATTTTTTTTTAACTTTAAAGTGATTTCCAGGTATCACAGCATTGTAGACCCTAAAGTGTAAGAATCTGTTAATCTCTTAACATTAAGGTTGACAAAAAGTATGTACTGCTTTTCATGGTTTAAGAAGGGTTTTAAAGCTAATGAAGTACAGTCAAAGACAATAAATGGTGGTTGTATGGTAATATTACCTATTTTCAGTAAATGTTAGCTATAGGATAGAAACAGAATAAAGCAAAGCAGTAGTTAATTCTGCTTAATACAAAGGTGTAAACTAATGTTTCTGCACAGTAAGAAATTACATTAACATTTTTTAGCCAGGAAAAGCTTTTTTTAATAGTGTAATGTGATTATAAATTCACATTAATGTCAATAATAGTTTATAATTTCCAAGTTCAGTTTGGAATCATCTTGCTTCTGTTATCAAAAATTATTTGTGTTATGAATTTAAAGAAAAATAGTTACCAATCATTGAATTTTTAGCTCAATAAAATAGTTGATTTAAGGCATAAGAATCATTAGGTTTGATCTTTACCAAGTGTGGAGTTAAGAGTGAAAGAATATTTGTTTTGAATATTGTCAAAGTAAAGAAAGCATTTAGCCATAAAACAAGGTTATTCATTGGTCTGAACCTTGAGAGATAACAGTAATGGAATACTGTTACCATAGTTCCCTTCATATTGAAAACAATTTAACAAGCTTGAACTAACCGTGAAAGAACAGTGATTGACCATCCAGTATATTTCTCAGTGTTGTTGGTTCATAATGTTGAAACCTACATGTAAAGCTAAAAATGATTCTGTGTTGTGGCTTGGTTGTAGAACTTAGGGTGAGCTTAAAGTTTTTTGGAAAACTATTTTTAAAGATGTTTTGGAAGAAAAGGTGCGATGAAACAATTAGTTTTTGATCATTAAGTACTTTATATTCTAGTCTAATTCTGATTTCTTCATTACAAAGAGACATTATAGAGTACAAAGAGAAAGGTCTTAAAATATCTATGTACTGCAGACAGTGAGTGCTGACTCTTATTTGTAACAATGCATTACGTGTTCTTATGAGCTGGGCGCCACCTGCCTAATGTATGACTATAGATGGATGTCACTACAGTCCTGTATAATAAAAAAGACCAACAGAATAAGGAAAAAAAGAGAATCATAGAATATCTGACTCCTCTCCAGCTGATATTATTAATCTCGTGAAGGTAGTGGAGGAGTGGTTATATGTTCTGTGTAATACGTTACTGCATTTCATATTTGCTCAGCATTAGTTGTTCAAGCTCAGAGTTGTCAAGTTTTTTTGAATCAGCAAGGCACTCATATGATGATTTAAACTGGGACCATGGCTTACAAAGACTGGCAGAAGGAAACAAGCTGCTGTCTTCCTGCTTTGCGGTCCTATTCAAGTACCTTTGTGCCTACTTTGGTGATGAAAACACTTTAGCCTGATTCTGCCACTACTGATGTATACTTAGGATATCGTGTAACCTGTCAGGTCAAACTATCAGTGGAATTCTGCTAGTTCAACATTTGAAACATCTTGATGCACTTTTAAGGGATCTGGAGGTTTATTGTGAACACTATGGCCTTTCAAAGTAAGTGATACAGGACCAACTAGATTGCAAACAACGAACATTTCTGCAAAATAATACATTGTTAATTGAACTGAGACAGTTAAGAAACCACAAGAACAGTTTTGCAGAGTTCCTATCTTGTTATACCTTCTCATTATAGAAGAGTAGTATCCTGTAAATTTGCCTATGGTCTGGCTTTGATAAATTGGTATGCTGTTGTTTGACTGCCACTTTATAACATTTATTTAAGAAAGTAGACAAAGAGTAGACATTAAAAGCTTTTCAAACCAATTAATAATTTCATGCATCATATTATCCTTAGTTAATTATCCATATTGTATTGTTATGCAGGCATTTACTATGCAGTAGAAAAAACAAGTCTTTAGCATTGTGTTTTGTTATTGATTATTCTGTAGAGCTGATGATTTCTGTCTATAAGACTGTTACTTGCACATAGTAGTCTATATATTGTGCATACATTGTAAATTTTGTAAATAAAGGAACAAGATTTCTGAAATTTTCAGTCATGTACCTTAATTCATGGCTCTGTAAACTGCTCTGCATCACTGTTTATACTGAGTGGTTAATTCTTAATAGCCTAAACATCTGCTAACAACAGCCCCCACAGTCCTGCTAACAGCTTATTATCCTTCTGGGAGGCAAGTGCCTAATTTTGAATGGATGTTTTCCTTGATTTTTTTTTTCTGATTCTTCTGAAGTGGTAGAGCTTCTTATACACACCTCCAAGTGGTTTTCCTTGAATATTTTGTGATTCTTCTGAGGTGGTAGAGCAGCTTATACACACCACCAAGTGGCTAAATTTGAACTCTGCAGTTCACTTGGAAATCTTCCACTCAGA
>NC_041401.2:123045446-123070446 GCF_900747795.2 Erpetoichthys calabaricus
TTGTTATAGTTCTGTTTGTATAGCACGTTGTGAGTTCAGCACTCCGGTTGTAATATGACCAAGTCGTGCAAGCACACTCTTGAGAATGCAACGTATAGTTGTACAGGAGAAAAGCAATCTTGCCTGAAATCAATGGCAACCTTTTGTAGGTCTATGAACTTAATTTAAACTTTAGGTTTACACGGTGCTTTCTTTCCGAAGTACTTGCACTCATGAATATGTCTGTATGCGTCAGTCGCTGAATGCGACTGCGAGAATGAAAAGTGAATTAAAAAAAAAAAAAAAAAAAAAAGCTAACATTTACCAGTATCATAAGTTACACCGGCTGTTACAGACTGAAATCAAATTTATATTGTTGTTCTAAAATTGTAAGAATAAGAGCAGTTCACTTCTCGAAGTGGAGCCGTGCGGGATCGAACTTGCCACCCTCTGATTCCCAGTCAGGAGCTGATACCATTACGCCACCGCGGCGGTTGTAGTAAGAGTGTCAATGTGGCATGCTAACGCGGCTTTTTTTTTGTGCAGTTATATTTTTGAATAAAAGCGCACGTGTTCTCTTATTTGTACCTTTTGTGAAAGTGTTTCTTTGATATATGGACTTCAGGCTTCATACGTTATATAGTTTATGCCTACATTTTGTCATTTACTATTAGAATATGAAAAACGTTTCTGTTTTAAAAATGTGTTTGCACAGACTACTATAGAAACGGAACACACATGAAATGCGTGTATTCCAAATAACGCTATATTATTTCCACTCTAAAACTCCACTTCAATCCCAGATACTGTAATCAAATCAAGGCAAGGCATGAGCTAGGAGAAGTTCGTTCTAAGTCGGTGGGGGGATGGAATAGCTGGCTGCTAGTAGCTTGTGTTTATCAGCATATTTAGATGACAAAAGACTCTGGCGGAGAGGTGCAAACGGATTTAAGACGCGATTTAAGGTGGGACGGATTTACGAGTTTTTTCGTAGGCTCTGGTAATTCTAGTGTGAAAAGACACTCAACAACGTCATTTACCTTTGTTCCCGCGTTTGATAAAAGGCGAGCTTTTAAGCCTGAGAAATCACCCCGTAAATGCACACGTTTAATTACACATGTGTTAATATGTATGCTTACACAGTATTAAAAGACACTCAAAAATTAACGTCATTTACCTTCGTTCCTGTGTTTGACTCGTGCTGTATATCTCTTCCTTGTTTTTAGTTCATGTGATTACGTAGGAGGCGTGATGATGCGATACGTGACTCCGCCTCCTCCATTAGAGTATATGGACAAAAAACAGGTTCCAGTTATGACCATTACGCGTAGAATTTTGTAATGAAACCTGCCTAACTTTTGTAAGTAAGCTGTAAGGAATGATCCTGCCAAATTTCAGCCTTCTACCTACACAGGAAGTTGGAAAATTAGTGATGAGTGAGTCAGTCAGTCAGTCAGTGAGGGCTTTGCCTTTTGTTAGTATAGATATATGTATATATATATATATATGTGTGTATGAATGGAAGAGAAGGTCTGTGATATGGTTTGCATATTTGCAGCTGGAGATCCACAAAGGGAGAAAAATGAATCACGTATCATAAAGTAGTTTTTATTCCTGAGCTTTCAACCCCTGAGGACACACATTTAACTGAGACAATGTACAAGTAAAATTTAAGGCCAGTACTAAAAGTGCCAGACAGCTGGTCGAATCTTGGCTATCAAATGAGAACGCCATCAACAGACACTTGGACATAAATCCAGCATATGCAAACTTAAGAAGAACATGTTCATAATAAATAAACTGTACACCCAATACCCCGCCCCCCTGATCACACTGACTTAGCCACCACCCCCCTCCACGTAATTTTTTGCTATATTTTGCCTTTGATTCTTGTAAGTCTAAACGTTATCCTCTGATGAAGACCCCTGGCAGGGGTTGAAAGCTCAGGAATAAAAACTACTTTATGATACATGATTAATTTTTCTCCCTTTGTGGATCTCCAGCTGCAAATATATATGTATATTTATATATGTATGTGTATGTATGTACAATAAACCCTCGTTTATCACGGTTAATCCGTTCCAGACTCTACCGTGATAAATGAATTTCCGCAAAAGTAGGATTCTTTATTTATAAATTGAATATTTTCGCAGTTAGAGCATAGAAAATCTGTTTATGGCCTTCTAAATACGTTTTTTAACATTGTTAGAGCCCTCTAGACATGAAATAACAACCTTTAGTCAAAAGTTTAAACTGTGCTCCATGACAAGACAGAGATGACAGTTCCGTCTCACAATTAAAAGAATGCAAACATATCTTCCTCTTCAAAGGAGTGCGCGTCAGGAGCAGAGAATGTCAGAGAGAGAGAGAGAAAAGCAAACAATCAAAAATCAATAGGGTTGTTCGGGCTTTTAAGTATGCGAAGCAGCACTGGACAAAGCAGCTGCAAGGAAGGGAGCAATGTGAAGGTAGTCTTTCAGCATTTTTTAGAGGAGTGTCCGTATCCTCTAGGCCAGTGTGCGAACAGCCCCTCTGCTCACACCCCCTCCGTCAGAAGCAGAGAATGTCAGAGAGTGTGAAAGAGAGAGAGAGAGAAAAGCAAACAATCAAAAATCAATACGTGCTGTTCGGGCTTTCAAGTATGCGAGGCACCTCGTGGGAAGCATATCGTATATCATTGAGGATTTTTATTTAATACGTAATACGTGCTCTGGTTGGGTAGCTTCTCAGCCATCTGCCAATAGCGTCCCTTGTATGAAATCAACTGGGCAAACCAACTGAGGAAGCATGTACCATAAATTAAAAGACCCATTTTCTGCAGAAATCCGCGAACCTGCTAAAAATCTGTGATATATATTTAAATATGCTTACATTTAAAATCCGCGATGGAGTGAAGCCGCGAAAGTCGAAGCATGATATAGCGAGGGATCACTGTATATGAATATGTCTGTTAAAGCATCACATGAAAACCACCACACCTATTTCTACAAAACTTTACTACATTTATTTCCTGTATGGTCTAACTTTGAATATAGGCTAATAAAATTAGCCTACACGTAAAATATGTATAAATATTTAGAAAAAAATAAAAACTGAGACAGCTACAGTAAAAAATTGTTTGCTGGATCTTTAAGCCTTTTAATCTCAGCATCTCCAGAACACAACAAGATGAAACAATTGTATAATAAAGCAACACCAATTTCAGGCGTTTATATTAACCACAGTAATTATTGAGACTTTTTACAATATTTATGTGTGCTTAAAAAGAACAGCAGTTTTGTGTTTGCCACTCAATAACTCTTTAACAGTTGATTGTATCAAAAATATGTTTCCTCTTTTCTAAATGTTCATTTTATGACAAACAAGAAAAGGTCATATTCAATGTTTGTGTTGGCTAAACAATAAGTGGGGGAAATGACACATTTGTGATGAGATCTGTGCTTGAGCTGGAGTAACAAAAGTCTTTTAAGTCAGTGGGTATGATTCTGGAGGGTTACTTTGTGCAGATCTGCCAGGAGCGCTGCTCAAGGGGAGAGGGCATGCATGGTATGACCTTCATTTTTCTCTTCGTGACTGAGTTGTATGTTATGACTGTGGTGCATTCTACAAAATCTGTGACATTTCTATGTTATTAATGAACTATTGTGACAATTACTACTGTTCTACCAATTGTTCTTTGCTGCAGAAGTACTTCTGTTTCTCTAAATCTTACACTTAATATCACCGTAAAATTTGGAACGACTTATGTTTAGAAGCACTAGGTGTTCAATAATACTAAAAATAAATACATGTCTTTCTGCCGTGATGAGAAGGTCATAAGCATCAAATGTGCTTTTTATTTATTTTATGTATGTAACATACATTTTACCTCTCTGAAGCTGAGTAGAACAGCTAGTTGGGTGTGTGTTTACTGTATATGCAGTCATAATGCTATTAAATCTAAGGCCAAGGGCCAATGGAAAACAATAGGGTCATAATGTTCTAGCTGCTTGAGGCTGCAAAGGACATATGCCTTTTGTTTATCACATGCTGTACTTGAGGTAGCGCTCCCAGCCATAGAGTGATACACTCTGCATAGCAGCAATGAAAGAAGTAGTGGTGGATCTGCAGAGGAAACGGTCTTTTGGCTGTCTTCCTTCATGTACTGATGCTGCAACCAACAAATGGCCATAAACTAGCAAATACAAAATATACAAACAGTCATATGAAAAAGTTTGGGAACCCCCCTCAGCCTGAATAATAATTTACTTTCAACAAAAAAGATAACAGTGGTATATCTTTCATTTCCTAGGAACATCCGAGTACTGGGGTGTTTTCCGGACAAAGATTTTTAGTGAAGCAGTATTTAGTTGTATGTAATTAAATCAAATGTGATAAACTGGCTGTGCAAAAATGTGGGTCCCCTTATAATTTTGCTGATTTGAATGCATGTAACTGCTCAATACTGTTTACTTTCAACACCAAATTGGCTGGATTAGCTCGTTAAGCCTTGAACTTCATAGACAGGTGTGTCCAATCATGAGAAAAGGTATTTAAGGTGGTCAATTGCAAGTTGTACTTCCCTTTGACTCTCCTCTGAAGAGTGACAGCATGGGATCCTCAAAGCAACTCTCAAAAGATCTGAAAGCAAAGATTGTTCAGTATCATGGTTTAGGGGAAGGCTACAAAAAGCTATCTCAGAGGTTACAACTGTCAGTTTTAACTGTAAGGAATGTAATGGGGAAATGGAAGGCCACAGGCACAGTTGCTGTTAAACCCAGGTCTGGCAGGCCAAGAAAAATACAAGAGTAGCATATGTGCAGTATTGTGAGGATGGTTACAGACAACTCACAGATCACCTCCAAAGACCTGCAAGAACATCTTGCTGCAGATGGTGTATCTGTACATCGTTCTACAATTCAGCGCAATTTGCACAAAGAACATCTCTATGGCAGGGTGATGAGAAAGAAGCCCTTTCTGCACTCACGCCACAAACAGAGTCGCTTGTTGTATGCAAATGCTCAAACAAGCCAGATTCATTTTGGAACAAAGTGCTTTGGACTGATGAGATAAAAATTGAGTTATTTGGTTATAACAAAAAGCGCTTTGCATGGCGGAAGAAGAACACCGCATTCCAAGAAAAACACCTGCTACCTACTGTCAGATTTGGTGGAGGTTCCATCATGCTGTGGGGCTGTGTGGCTAGTTCAGGGACTGGGGCCCTTGTTAAAGTCAAGGGTCGGACGAATTCAACCCAATATCAACAAATTCTTCAGGATAATGTTCAAGAATCAGTTGAAGTTACGCAGGGGTTGGATATTCCAACAAGACAATGACCCAAAACACAGTTCGAAATCTACAAAGGCATTCATGCATAGGGAGAAGTACAATGTTCTGGATTGGCTGTCACAGTCCCCTGACTTGAATATCATTGAAAATATATGGGATGATTTGAAGAAGGCTGTCCATGCTCGGCAGCCATCAAATTTAACTGAACTGGAGAGATTTTGTATGGAAGAATGGTCAAACATACCTCCATCCAGAATCCAGACACTCATCAAAGGCTATAGGAAGCGTCTAAAGGCCGTTATATGTGCAAAAGGAGGCTCAACTAAGTATTGATGTAATATCTCTGTTGGGGTGCCCAAATCTATGCACCTGTCTAATTTTGTTATGATGCATATTGCATATTTTCTGTTAATCCAATAAACTTAATGTCAGTGCTGAAATACTACTGTTTCCATAAGGCAAGTCATATAATAAAAGGAAGTTGCTAATTTGAAAGCCCAGCCAATGATAAACAAAAATCCAAAGAATTAAGAGGGGTTCCCAAACTTTTTCATATGACTGTATGTGTTCATGGTTAGGTTTCTGATGAATGCTGGCCAATACTCCCTGTGAGGATCATTTCAAAAGCTTATTGACTTGTGTAACTTTCCTGAATGCAGGATTCTTTAATAATACATTCCAGCATCCTTCTGTGCCTGGTTTATAAAAGCAACATCTCTGTTACAAGGTTTTAATGAGAATTTAATCTGGGTCAGAATCTTGCCTTTGTATCTGAGCAGAAAACGTAACACTTAAACATGAGTTCACCATGAAGGAAGGTTTTAAAAATTTATCAGGATGGTTTGTTAATTGTGACTTTTTGACACCGAAAGCAAAAGGACACCATTTGTCACTTTCTTAATCAGCATTCAGTTCTATTTTTTGTTGAAGAGAGAGTGGAAATGTTCAGTTGAAGGCACATTAAAAAGAACTAGTCATTACAAACTATTTCCAAGTTCCATAATTAATTTAAACTTTTGTCCTCACAGAATTCTTACCTAGAAATTTTTGTGAAAAATAGATTTACAAATCATAAGGTATGCCATAAAATGCTGTATGTACCGACAATCACATGTAATGATTGTTTTGGCAACATTAAACAAAATCTATGTGGTTATTAGGCATGTAGTGTGATCATTAGGCAGTGTGGCATTTTTGTGATTGAGAATGTATGAAATAATAATAGCAGATTTAACCTTCCTAAAGTCTACTGATGTTTTTTAGAAGGCATTCTAATGGATTTCAATAGTGTATAGCACATTTATATAAAGTCAAACTCAGAGCACTTACACAAACTTACACATATAACAGTAACAAAGTGTACAAGCATGCAATGTTTAGTTTATTGAGCACACATATTTTTTAATTTACAATGAGAGAGTACTTATAAGGTCTATAGACTTGACTGCTCCCAAAGGGGGGATTTGGGAAGTATCTCATGAATGCCTTCTTCCAATTACAATAATCTAAGTTGGGGCTCAGTCAACTAGATCATATGACCTGTTCACATATTAACACTTTGCTTAGCCTACACCGTACAACACTTTAAATGGGTATGAGCATTTTATATTATGTTATGAAACTGCATCTACAGACAATCTTTTCATAGTAAGAAACTATAAAATTTCCTGATGTAATGGGCTTTGGCATTTAAATCCAGGATTATCCAATAACATAACATAGTATACGTGTACTAGAGCTGCTGATACAGACTCTTTACGCTTCAAATTACATCCACTTTTGTTAAGTAAAACAAGCTTTAACAGCTGTTATTGGCCCCTTCAAATTCTTTTTTTAGTATCATAACCAAGAATCGCTACTACTTATGGAATGAAATACTACAGTAATTGAGAACTTTTAGCAAGAGCAATGACAGACTTAACACCAAACTATTATATTTTTCAGTGTTCAAGGACTTCATTATTTGCCACACAACTCAGCATGTCGTTTGGAATTGGCTGAAGGTCAGCTGGCCACAGCTAGCCAGACAAAATACTGTTTACTGGAGTTTTCACAGTTGTCTGTTTATTGGTTTCTTTTTGCTGTATATGTTTTTATTGCTATTTTGTTTTTTAGTTTTATGAAATCACTTTGCAATTCGTTATTTTAAGAATAAATGCCTGTTGTGTAACCAGCATTTTGGAAAAAAAGACTTTACTTCAGTGCAATTAATTTTAAAATAATATATGTACCTTAAAAGCTAGAGTACCATGCAAATTTTCATATACATTAGCTGGAATAAAGTACAACCTTGAACATAATAAACCACACCGTACAATTTATGCCAATGATCTAATGACCTTGGGATATGTTTAATGTTTGGATTAATTTTTGTTATGTTTGTGGTATTTGTTTATTTTTTAAATCTTGGTTTTGTTAATTATAGGTAGCATCATTTTGAAATGCTTCCTGCATGGAAATCATCATATGGTTGGCAATAGTTACAGTATGCTTGGTTACCTCTCACATGACTTGTGTTAGCTCAATACCTGACATCAAGACCCTGCTTGTATATCTATGTATTCAAGTTTTGAATAAATTCAAAGGAAAAACAAACTTATCATCAGCAGTTATTTAATTAGTTAGAGATTTGGTAGTCTTAGTAATGTTATTTATTATTATATTATATAGGTATTTGATTTTTTTTATGTCATGCTTTGCTTTAGTTGTACTCTGGATTATTTTCTTTCAGATCCAAGCTATATTTTCTGACTTCTCTTTTGTGTGTTCAGTGAACTTAATTTCCTTCATCTCTCAGTGTATTTTGAGGCTTTAGACCTACCTAATTTCAAGTGCTAACCTAGAAATACTACATACAGTGGTGTGAAAAACTATTTGCCCCCTTCCTGATTTCTTATTCTTTTGCATGTTTGTCACACAAAATGTTTCTGATCATCAAACACATTTAACCATTAGTCAAATATAACACAAGTAAACACAAAATGCAGTTTTTAAATGATGGTTTTTATTATTTAGGGAGAAAAAAAATCCAAACCTACATGGCCCTGTGTGAAAAAGTAATTGCCCCCTTGTTAAAAAATAACCTAACTGTGGTGTATCACACCTGAGTTCAATTTCCGTAGCCACCCCCAGGCCTGATTACTGCCACACCTGTTTCAATCAAGAAATCACTTAAATAGGAGCTGCCTGACACAGAGAAGTAGACCAAAAGCACCTCAAAAGCTAGCCATCATGCCAAGATCCAAAGAAATTCAGGAACAAATGAGAACAGAAGTAATTGAGATCTATCAGTCTGGTAAAGGTTATAAAGCCATTTCTAAAGCTTTGGGACTCCAGCGAACCACAGTGAGAGCCATTATCCACAAATGGCAAAAACATGGAACAGTGGTGAACCTTCCCAGGAGTGGCCGGCCGACCAAAATTACCCCAAGAGCGCAGAGACGACTCATCCGAGAGGTCACAAAAGACCCCAGGACAACGTCTAAAGAACTGCAGGCCTCACTTGCCTCAATTAAGGTCAGTGTTCACGACTCCACCATAAGAAAGAGACTGGGCAAAAAACGGCCTGCATGGCAGATTTCCAAGACGCAAACCACTGTTAAGCAAAAAGAACATTAGGGCTCGTCTCAATTTTGCTAAGAAACATCTCAATGATTGCCAAGACTTTTGGGAAAATACCTTGTGGACTGATGAGTCAAAAGTTGAACTTTTTGGAAGGCAAATGTCCCGTTACATCTGGCGTAAAAGGAACACAGCATTTCAAAAAAAGAACATCATACCAACAGTAAAATATGGTGGTGGTAGTGTGATGGTCTGGGGTTGTTTTGCTGCTTCAGGACCTGGAAGGCTTGCTGTGATAGATGGGACCATGAATTCTACTGTCTACCAAAAAATCCTGAAGGAGAATGTCCAGCCATCTGTTCGTCAACTCAAGCTGAAGCGATCTTGGGTGCTGCAACAGGACAGTGACCCAAAACACACCAGCAAATCCACCTCTGAATGGCTGAAGAAAAACAAAATGAAGACTTTGGAGTGGCCTAGTCAAAGTCCTGACCTGTATCCAATTGAGATGCTATGGCATGACCTTAAAAAGGCGGTTCATGCTAGAAAACCCTCAAATAAAGCTGAATTACAACAATTTTGCAAAGATGAGTGGGCCAAAGTTCTCCAGACTTTTAACAATGAGTGAAATATGAATATGGTATGGAATGAATATATTAAGTCAAGGACAGATGCAAAAGAAGGAAATAAAAAACAAACTTCCAATATAAAACAGTTCCCTGAACAAAATAAATCTAAAAAAAATCTCACCAAGATCTCTAGGCCATCTGACTTTTAAGACCCTTCTTGCACATTCTTCAGTAACTCGGGGGATTCCAGTGTTAATGATTATGAAATGAAGGTTTGACTCTGTATCTACCATGAGTGATTTATATATCCATTTAGAGTTCCTGCTCCATGATCTAGAGGGATGACTTTATCATCATACTGAGAGAAATATATAAAAAAAGCAAATTAAAAGAATCGGTAATAGCTAAACATGACAATTTTGCATACACATTAATAGGCAAAATGGAAAGTTTTACCAGGAACTTTAACCAATGTTGATTTGTTAATGGTGACATGCAACCATTTGGGGAGATAAAGTCTTTAACACTACAAGAAAAATTACAGTAAGAGGCAAAGTTATTGTCTCTCTATTATAAAAAAAAATCCTGGAGAGAAACACTAGGGCGTCAAGACGTGATCTTCACCACGGAAGACACTTAAAAGAAACCGCAAGATGAAAGAGAATGGCCACGGAGCGTATCGCAGGAACCTTAAACATGAGACTTTGTGCCAAGAGATTGACCCAGGACCATCTCGCAATGATGTAGAACATGAGATTCTTGCAAGACACGCCCTACTTACAAACCATATCAAATAAGCCCAGAGGCAGCAAACACTCAGTCGTGTAAAGGAGGCTTTGAGCACACACAGATCCAGGGGCTGTCCGCGCATATAAAGTGTATAAGGACAATATGTTATAAATGAAATGTAGACAACTAAGCGAAGAAGAAAGCAGCGTGGAGAAAAGAGTCTCAAAAGCATTGGAGAGAAAAAAAAGAAAAAGAATAATCTAGGTGCAAATTCAGAAAATAAGGAAAGTAATTATCAGCCCAGAACAAGTGGAATTGAAAAAAAGCATGTCCAATCGGGCTCAGAATTAAAACACAAAGTAAAAGACAAAGTAGAACTTTATAAAGACGTTCACAAACTTTGGCGCTATACACATGCAGAGCAGGATAGAGATTATGAAAGCAGTGGAATTCGAAAGGCCCCAAAAAAATCGTTGGCATGATACACGTGGAGAAAGTTAAAGAATATGAAAGTAGGAAAATTAGAAAGTATAAAAAAAAAGAAAGTAAAGATTGCAGTAGTGCAAACAAACAGAAATTATTACTCGAAAAAGTGAAAAGAATTACCACGGACCAGGTGTCATTGAAAAAAAAGCAGGACAAAGCAAGGTCAGAAATAAAAGACAGAGTAGAAAACAAAGTAAAACGTCATAAAGACGTTAAAAAACAAGGGGGCCAAACACATGCAGAGCAGGTTAGAGATAATGAAAACTGGAATTCAAAAGACTCAAAAAAAAAAAAAAAACTTAGGCGCGATACACATGCTGAGCAAGATATAGAATATGAAAGCAGAAAAAAAACAACAATGTCAAAACAAAGACAGTAAACATCGCATTAGCACTAAAAAAGAGAAATTATTACTCAGAGAAATAACGAGAAGGCGAATAGAGATCGAATATATGGACATAGGTGATATATCAGAAGTATGTAAATATTGTAAGGCTTTGAAGTTTAAGTCAGAGAATTTCAAAAACAGAGTTTACCTCACATGCATTTATTGGTTACTTTGCAAAAAAAATTATTAACTGCTGATGATGTGGATCGTTTTGCCTGTGCTGAAATTACAAACCGAGAAACCTATCATGAATTATTATGGTACAAAGTCATTCCAAATGTTGTTTTTACAGAAGTTCTGAAATGAAAGTGAAACTAATGAAATAGCAACAATTCAAAGAAAAAAAAAAACCTTAAAAGTGTGTATCCGGAAAACCAAACACGGGGGTTGGCGAGCGAAGTGAACACGCGGCGAAGCCCCCTAGTTAATATAAAATAAAGGGAGGCTTAGTCATTTGCAGTCTTATACGGAATGCCATAGCAGCTTTAATCTTAACAGGTGGCCAAATGTTGTGATTTCAGAGCTAGAGTGTTATTACTGTATGTCCTAGTTTTATTTATTCCTCTTTGCTATCATGTTTTTAATTAATCATAAGTATTAACCATAGTTTGCACACCCTGACAGGAAAGAAGTAACAATAAAAATAATTTAATTTGGTAAAACTTGTGCAGTAGAAAACAGGACTTAGAAATTGTGTAAATGTGACAGCCAAAGGTTTTCATTGTTGCAATTTGATTTGCATAATTTGTATCCTTTAAAAACTTTTTTTTGAATGACTGTAGGAATTTTTGGTACTGTGTCATTAGAAATGAATAGAGCATTTTTTTGTGATTGCCTTTCTACTGAGGATGGATATTTATATTAACACTAGAATTACCAGAGCCTATGAAAAAACTCGTAGATCCGGCCCACCTTAAATCGCTTTTTAAAACCATTCTCACCTCTCTGCCAGCATCTTTTGTCATCTAAATGTACTGATAAAGACATGCTGCAAGCAGCCAGCTATTCCATCCCCCCACCGACTTAGAACGTGCACGAACTTCTCTCAGCTCATGCCTTGATTGATTATCTGGGAGTGAAGTGAGGTTTTAGAGTGGAAATAAATCATTATTTAGAACACACGCATTTCATGTGTGTTGCATTTCTACAGTAATCGGTGTAAACACATTTTTAAAACAGAAACGTTTATTATATTCTAGTAGCAAATGTCAACGTGTTACCATAAACTATATAATGTATGAAGCCTGAAGTCCAAATATGAAAGAAACACTTTCACAAAAGGTACAAAAAAAATGCCGCCGCCAAAAAAAGCCGCCTTAGTGTGCGACATTGACACTCATTTACTACAGCTGCCGCCGTGGCGCAATAGTATCAGTTGTTGACTAGGAATCAGAAGGTCACCAGTTCGATCCTGCATGATCTCATTTTGAGAAGTGTTCTTATTTTTTTACTATTTTAGAATAAAAAGATACATTTGATTTCAGTCTGTAACAGCCGGTGTAATTTATGATATTTGTAAAGGTTAGCTTTGTTTATTTTTTTTTTTAATTCACTTTTCATTGTCTCAATCCCGTTCAGGATCCTTTCCTAACACCACCCCCCCATCTGACACTGCTGTTTTCAAATAAAGTCGCGCTATAGCTCTGCAGTGTATCATGATACATACGACCATGTGTTTTTTTTCCCACAATCTTGCCAGTCTCCACATGTTGCTGTATGTTGTTTCTTTTGTACTCCAGGACATGCAGAGGAAAGCATAGTAAAGAGCAGTAACTTCAGCGCTATATGCAATCATCAGACACTCCCCATCTGACACTGCTGTTTTCACATAAAGATGCGCTATAGCTCTGCAGTGTACTTGTGACTGCATTGTCGTACCAGTGCTTGCGAACTGAAGTGTCTGCATGCACTTTTCGTGACATTACACGTGTATTTTTTGAGCATGCCCATGTCGCTCAAACACAGGAATATGTTGATGTAAAAGTATAACAAAACAAGTGCACTTTTATTCAAGACTATAACCGAAGAAAAAAGAAAGCAAGTTACAGTAGGCGGTTGATATGACAGCTTGCGTGATGCAATGCTAAGAACTGCTGATTTCCATTCCGTGCTATATAACTGTTAACATTTGAATCTGATGATTGCCTATAGCACTGTCTTATTCAGTGTGCGCAAGAACATGCAGGTGGCCAGTTGCTGCGTGCTACAACGCACATTTTAAAAAAAGAAAGAGACAAATATATGTGACATTTTGAAGAAATCATTTTATGACGCGAATAGTACCAATCAGAAAACATCGTCGAAGTAATGCAATATTATTTGAAAATGAACTGCGTCAGATCGGGTGTGAAGTTATACTGGCGCTGTTTGAGTCAGATCATAAGCTGAACAAGCTCCTGTTCTAACTCTAAGTAAAAAGCATGAATTAATCAACAGAAATAACCGCAATCGACATTTTAAACTTAACGATTTACAGTGCATACCAATTTATAAATTTTATGTCCGTTTGAGGAAAAAAAAAAACACTTTCTCCAAAGCTGGGAATTGAACTCGGGTCTCTGTAGCACGATAGGGCTGATGTGCTGCAAGACTGCAAACCTTAGCGTTAAGCCACGTAAGGGATCGTATCATCCTTGAACCTTTTGTGAAAGTGTTTATTTGATGTTTGGACTTCAGGCTTCACACATTCTATAGTTTATGCCTACATTTTGTAACATTTATTACTAAAATAGGAAAAAGTTTCTATTTTAACAATGTGTTTACACAGATTACTGTAGAAACGGAACACGCATCAAATGCGTGTGTTCCAAATAACGATCTATTATTTCCATTCTAAAACTCCAGCAGTTCAGTCACTCCCAGATAATCAAACAAGGCATGAGCTGCGAAAACTTAGTGAACGTTCTGCGACAGTGGGGGATGGAATAGCCGGCTACTTGCTGCTCGTCTTAATCGGCACATTTAGAAGACAAAAGAGAGGTGAGAACGGTTTTAAGGTGGGCCGGATCTATGAGTTTTTTCGTAGAGTCTGGTAATTCTAGTGTTAAAAGAATTTCCATGTGGATTACCATGTAAAAACTGTTTACTCTCCATGTTTTTTCTGAAACAATCTTAACATATATTGTAACCATATTTTTATATACCATTTGTGGTTCTCTTACTTTTGTAAAGATTTCTTTCACATAACCTCTGGTTTGAAACTGACTTTCTAAACGTTTCTCAGTTAACTACTGTAATTCAGTCTTTTTTCTGGCTAGATGTGCTTTATCTATCCTTTTCATTTTGCTGAAAACCTTTTTCCATTACAGGGTCAAAAGATACCAGTAAGGTTGGGCTCAGAGCAGAAATCAGCTATGGATGGAAAAACTGTTTGTCATAGGGCATAATGCATTTACTATACACATTCAGATGCAAAACTGGCCAATTATGGAATACCAAATAAAATAATATACACATCTATTAGATTTTGGTGGAAACAACTTGGGAAACATCCTCATAAATAATGGCCAAATGTAGATACACCACACAGAAAGTGAATAGATTAGATTTCAAATCCAAGTCCCTGGAGCTGTTAAACATTTGTTACAGGACCACTGAACCACATGTATGTGCTTTGTATGTGTGGGAGGTATAATGCCTAGTGCAGCAAGTAAATAGATGTTGACTGTCAGCTCTGAAGCTGGTTAGTGCGGAATCAGTTATTAAGAACTTTACCATTTAAAGCTGTAAGACAGACAGTTTTGAAATAAAACTTGAATTATGTAAATTTAAGCTAAGTAACTACATTATCGAGCCAAAGATAAAATGCAAATGTTGCACTTCATAATAATTAGTTGTTTGTAATTTAGTTTTGCATTTTTTCCACAAGTTATTGACTAATTTGTATTTATCACTTGTAAGACGCTAGTGGTCGCTGTTGCCTCTTTCAACCCAACAGACAGACACTCTGGACACAAGTTAAAAGCACCAAGAAGTATTCTTTCTAATTATTTCTTCTTTTTCAGTGCCTCCAAAGCACCACAACCACAATAACACACAACTCTAACCATAACCACAATATTCTCTTTCCTCCACACCTCCCAGCAAGCATTGCCCACCTGCTCCCGACTCAGGCTCACTTACTGGGTCTCCACCAGTCCTTTATATAGTCCTTGACCCAGGTCAGATGGAGAACTGTATTTTTCTTTAGCCCGGAAGTACATCTCTGCCTCCATCCCCATGACTTTGGAGTACTTCCTGGCTATGTACACAATAGGAACTCTCCAGTCTTCCTGCAGCATCTCCTAGCGGCACCCACGGTACCCAGCAGGGCTGTATTGCAGAACTCCCAGTCCTGTAGTGCCCTGCAGGCATCTGGGGCACCACTGCAGTCCAGGGAAGCTGCCATCTATCGTCCTGGGGGATGAAGTATCCCTGATAAGCTGCCCTCCCCCATCCTTCTATAACTGGGGAGTCCCGGCCAGGATAAACTGCCAACCGTCCCTTCAACACTGTACTTTTTTGTGTGATTATTTCATAATTAACTTTTAAATTAATTTTGGCATAAATGGTATTCCATAAGGAATGGCAGACTTATACCAATTGAATTTATAAGTAGATATCATTAAAAATTAGTTAAAAAAAAATGCTTGGAAGATGTTTAGGGCCATGAACAAAAAAAGGAGGATGTTGTCTGCATATGAGCATATATGATGGTGTGAGCTTTTAATAGAGATGGGTACAAAGTGATCTATGCTATAGGCAGCTATAGCTAGGTGTTCAAAAATAATGCAAATAATAATGATGATAATGAGTAGCCCTGT
Source organism: Erpetoichthys calabaricus (assembly GCF_900747795.2). Lineage (NCBI taxonomy): Eukaryota > Metazoa > Chordata > Cladistia > Polypteriformes > Polypteridae > Erpetoichthys > Erpetoichthys calabaricus. The sequence continues at coordinate 123,061,229 of NC_041401.2, forward strand.
CTAGTGCCCCTTGTAATCGTTAAAGGAGGAGAGATATCTGAATGGATGAGAAAAACCACTACAGATGTTGTATATGATGTTTTTATCATATCCACAATGCTTGAGTCAAATCTTGTGGTTGGAAGTACATTCCAAAAGTAAGGCCATTTTTAGTGATGAAATGCTTTTTCAGCATCTAACAGTAGCAGATGAAAATGGGGTGAGGAAAAAGCATCAGTAATAAAGACTTCACTTTCATTCATTAAGTATATTTACTCAATGACCCAGTTATGTCGATTCAGCCGTTTCTCACTAATTATGCCATGTAACATGACTGATGCTACATGTTCCTTGTTTCACTCCTACAACCCAGTGGTCCCCAACCTTTTTGACAGCAAGGACCACTTTATTAGATGCAAATTTTTCCACGGACCGGTTGGGGGGGGGGGGTTTGGGTGAAGGGGTCAGTTTTATACACAAATTACATAACATTTCTATTATTATTAAGTTATTAAGCAGTTTGCATACGTTTGCAACCCGAGATTTTTCTTCTTTTTTTCCATATAACAAAGACATATGCTTTGCATTTGCCATTCCTACAGATTGCACATCACAAACATTAACACTGCTATCTTTTTTTCATGTCTGCCGATTCTATAGGATGGTGACAATGAGTTAAATTCCAATGGATGTTTTTCAAATATTGACAAGCAATAAGCAAAAGGTATCACTGAAAACCACAGAAAACAAAAACAGCAAAAAAAAAAAAAAAAAACAGTACGAGGAAAGTTCGAAGAAAGAGATTTTTTTTTTACAATGTTTCTGTTTGGGGGGATCATTGTGCAAACGTGCACAACTGAGCTGCGACCACAGATCTATCTGCTCTGTGGATGATTCGTTCAAGCATTTCAAGGTCACTTCGTTGTAATGAAAGCATCTGCTGAATGTACTTCATAGTAACGCGATTTTTATATACTCGTGTCATATGGGGAAACTATCGGGACCATAAAAATACTTTGTTGTAATACTCTCTCACCTTGGTCTCTCTCCTCTCTCTGCGCCGCTGCAAAGCCCCTCCCGCCAAGCGTTCTGAAAAGTCTGAGTGAGTCTCCGTTGCCGGCAGTTCTCTCGCGGCCTGGCTGTCAGACGGCTGCAGCCCGGTAGTGGGCCGTAGATCGGGGGTTGGGGACCCCTGCTATAACCCCTTTGCTTCGGTCTGTTCATTGGCTGTAAGGATACAACTTGTCTTGACTTAGAATGGATCTGCTTCTCCCTTCAACAAGTCTCTGTTTCTGCCTCTGTCTGATCATCCCTCCTCTTGCCGAATGAGTCAAGACTGGACAGTACTTCTCTGTTCTTGCTCCAGAGCTGTGGAATTAACTCCTTTTGTCTGTTTGAACTACACACATTTTATTCATGTTTAGGTGTGTTTTGAAATTTGGCAAGCAAGTTTGCATCTTCTTTCACCAAGGATAGATTCATGTAACTAGAACACACACGGGAGTGGGTCTTACCCTGTTCAAGAGGCAGTGAAGCCACCATTGTATTATTACTAGTAATTATACAGGTAGCTGATATAGAGGTTTGGTAGTATTTATTATTGGGGAAAATGAGAACATTAACAGGCCACAATAAGACATATAAAACTTTGCAGGGAAATCATGTAAATCGAGTGCCTTTTGTGAGTTTATTTTAGGTAATGCCATTTTCAATTTTAGTAATATTAGTGGGGCATCTAATAGTGCAGTGACTTTGGACATAAGTTTAGGATGCCTCGGTTTAGAAAGAAAATCAGCAGAACTAGTATTAAAATTTACTTAAGAAACACAAAATAAATCAGGGTAATAAAATCCTGAAATACAGCATTATATTTCTTAGTATTATTAGACGTATTGTTAGATTTAAGCCTTATAGCCAAAACCGAAGCAAAGAATCATTTCTTTGAAGGCACAATGTCAAAAGTCTACCCTGAGATGCACTAGCTGAGTAAAGAGGCACAGATTCAGTGAATTTGAAACTTTGCAAATTGCAGTCAAAGATCATAAACTTCTTTCTTACTATTGTAGTTTGAACTTTATGGCCTTTGTTGACATCATGAGGGTGAGTTTATTTGTACACATTACTTGCTGTGAGACATGCCCGACCACCATCAGACTGACACCACGTCTTTATACAAAGCACACGTTTATTCACAGTTCTTTTCATGTTACACAACAGTCCCGCACAGCACACTGTGCTCCTAGCACCAATCACCTCTCCTCCGGGCTTCTCTCTCACTGTTCGTGGGCTGCCTCTCCTCTCTCCATGGGAGCTTCGTCCTGCTCCCACTCCGTACTCTCACACCCTGATTGTAGGGAGGCGGCCCCTTTTATTCTCACCCGGATGTGCTCCAGGTGCTTGACAGTGTTCTTCCGGCAGCACTTCCTGGTGTGGCGGAAGTGCTGCCCTTGCACCCAGAAACACTTAGGGTGTCCCTGGAAGGCTCTTCTTCTATCTTCCCAGGTGTGGTGGAAGTGAATGCCTCCCGGGCTCTCAGAGGCTCGGGGCACCCCCTGGCAGTGGCCAGAGGCCCCAACAGGCTTGAGCCTCCTTGCTCCTCTCCTGTGGTCCTCTCCCGATCCAGGGCAGTTGCCCCTTTGTGGCCCGGAGGACGAATACGCCACCTCCCGGTCCTTCCAGGCGTCCCAGTTGGGTCTGTCCCCCAGTCTCCTGTGACATTGCACAGGGAGATAAATTACATCATGCAAATTAAATGGGGACCTAGCAATGAAAATTATTCATTCTGTCACCAACACTTCAATGTTCACTCACTCTGACCCTGCAGTTATATGTGGTGACTTGAACCATGTGACTTTGGAAAGAACAATGACAAATTTCTATCAGTTTGTGACTGGTTCCTATCGAGGACATAACAAGCTGGACCTGCCGTATTCAAATGTTAAAGATGCCTTGAAGTAAAATCTGCTTACTTCTTTAGGCAAATATGACCACAGCCTGATTCATCTTATTCCCAGCTACAAGTCTGTTATTAGACAGCAACCTGTTACCACCAGAAGAGTGAGGACGTGGAGTCTGGAGGCTGAAATGGCTCTGAGTGACTGCTTCCAAATGACAGATAATGAAACAATGTGCATGTTAAATAGGGACAATATTAAGGGACTCTTTAACTGCATCACAGACAATATTAACTTATGTGTCGATTCAGTGGTTCCCACAAAGACAATGGATTGCTTTCCAAACAAGGTGCTTCTAAGATCTAACTAAGGAGCTAAAAGGTCCCCAAATGAGAAAAAGAGAGCATTCAAATCTGGTGAGAAAAATGCTCTGAAGGACATACAGCATGTGCTAAAGAAACAGCTGAGTGAAGGATAAGGAGCTTACAAAGCTAAAATAGAAAGCAAACTCTCTCAGAATAACAGGACTCGAGTAATCCAGAGTTCAGGTGCTTGAAGGGGATGTGGGCCAAACTAATGCTCTCAACCAATTTTTTAATAGGTTTTCCACTGCCACCTTCTTCCAATGACCAGTCTCCCCACACCATCCCTACTGCATCAATGACTCCTACCACATCAACTGAAATGGCCAGTGACAAGTCCATCTCTGACCATCAATGTGGACTTTTCATAACTGAAGACCAAGTAAGGAGACAACTGAGGTACCTACACACAGGAAAAGCTGTGGGACCAAATGGAGTTCTTAAAGCCTGTGCTAACCAACTTTGGGAGGTACTCTGTCACCTGTTCAGTCTGTCCCTAAGGCTTCAGAAAGTGCCACTGCTATGGAAAACATCAAGGATTGTTCTAGTTCCAAAGAAGGCAGGCACCTCTTCATCTAATGTCTAAGGACCAGTAGCACTTATGTCTCACATCATAAAGATCTCTGAGAGACTGGTTCTGGACTATATGTGTCCTCTTGTGGTAGACCACTTGGACCCACTGCAGTTTGTATATCGGACGAAGATTGGAGTGAAGGATTCAATTGTCTATCTGCTCCACAAAGCTGGCAGCACTGTGAGGATTGTGTTTTTTGATTTCTCCAGCAACCTTCAATAAGGGGTTAACTTAGAGATATGTAGGTGGATGAGCCTGTGGTGTTGTAGATAAGGGACTATCTGTCGGGCAGAACACAGTCTGTGAGACTCAAAGACTATGTTTGATACAAATGTGAGAAACACTACAGCAACACAAGGAACATTCCTGTCTCCTTTTCTCTTTACTCTGTACACCTCAGACTATAAATATAAAACCAGGTCATGTCACTTGCAGAAATTCTCAGATGATCCTGCTTTTATGGGGTGTATTGATAAAGGTGATAAGACAGAAAACAGGAGTAAGGTGGAAAAGATTGTTTCTTGGTACAAAGAGAATTGTCTGCATCTTAACATCAGCAAAACTGAGGAAATGGTTATTGACTAAAGAGCCTCTATACCCGGTCACTATTCAAGCAGTGAATGTAGAGGTTGTCCACTCCTACAAGTAATTGGGGCTTCCACATTAATGACAGGTTGGACTGGTTTCAGAACACAGAAGAACTATATAAGAAAAGGCTGATTAGTCTCTGTTTCCTTATCAGATTTCGTTCCTTTAATGTGGGAAGTGACATCCTTCATATCTTCTACAACTCTGTGATGGGCAGTGAGATTTGCCATGCTGTGGTGTGCTGGGCCAGTAACGTCACTTCAAGAGAGACCCACTTAATCAACAAGCTAATTAATAGAGCAATATCAGTTATAGGATACACTCTGGACCCCCTAGAGGTAGTAGCAAAGGAGGGAATTAAAACAAAACTGATTGTGATTATGAACAATGATGCATATCCTCACTCTGACACACTAACACTGAGTACTTTCTGCCAAGGAATTATTCAGCAGAAGTGTGTCAAGAAACACTATTGGGACTTATTTTTAACAACAGCAATATGTCTGCATAATGGCTAATTGTGACTGTGACAGCCAAATCAGAACTGCTTTTCTTTTAAAATATCCTGCTTTAGAGTCATTCCGGTGTGCGTTTAGACCAAAGTGTATATGTGTGTATATATCTCTTTCTGTATTTATTTTAAAGAGCTTCTGTAAAAAGCCATATTTCTCCCATGGAACATAAGAGAATCTATCTATCTAATTCAAAGAATAATTGTTGAAGATATATGATCCTTTCATCAAAGGCTGTAATCTTTGATTATATAGATGTCAATGATTTAGTGTATTTTGAGAATAAATGTAAATACTCCATTCATTGTCAAGTCAAAGGCAGCACTGTAAACTGTGTCACCTTTACAAATACAAACAAAGCCATACAAAAAAAAATCATAACATTTGAGAGCAACATATCATTCTACTCTTCTGAAATATCTTTTTTTTTTTTTTTTAATTATTAAAAGCAAGTAGCATTCCATACAGTAAAGTAAAACTTTAAATCAAAACTAAATTCATTTCAATCACCCAAGAGAAAGAGAGAAAGGCCAACAGCTAGAGTAAAAATAAGAATAGAAAAGAGGGAAGAGAAACCTTTTCTGCAATATAAATGCTTATTCTAAAATGTTATTGATTAGATCCTGCCAGGTTTTAAAAAGGCTTTGAACAGATCCTCTAAGTGAGAATTTGATTTTTTCAATTTCAAATAGTATATAACATCAGTTACCCGCTGACTTAAAAGAGGTGGGCTAGGTTCTTTCAGTTGAGCAAGATATGTCTACATGCTAGTAGTGAAGTAAAGGCAATTACAGTTTGTTTGTTCTTCTCCACTTTAAACCCATCTGGGAATACACCAAACACTGCTGTTAATGAATTAAGAGTGATTATGACCCCAAGGATGTCTGATAGGCATTTAAAGATTTTGGTCCAGAGTGATGTTAGTTTGGTGCACAAAAAATTTGACCCAATGAAGCTGGAGCTCGATTGCAATGTTCACAGGTTGGATCTTGCCCTGGAAACATTTTGCACAATTTTAAACGAGACAGATGTGCTCGATAAAAGATTTTAAGTTGAATAATTGTATGCTTTGCACATGTGGAGCTAGAGTGAATTCTGTGCATGACTGCCTTCCACTCCTTTTCTTAAATGTTGAGTAAGAGATCCTTTTTCCACTGTACTCTGGGATCTTTGAAAAGGAGGAACTGATATATTATGGAAATGCTGTCTGAGTTTTCAAGACTGATCAATATTTCTTCTGGAGTAGAAATAGGTGGGAGGTGAGGAAAACTGGGCAGATTTCATTTAGCAATGTTTCTAATTTGGAAATAGTGGAACAATTTGTATTAATGGGAAGCTAAATATGGAGTGTAATTGTTTGTAGGATGTAAAGACATTATCTATATACAAATCTCTAAATGATTTAATCCTGTACGTTTTCAAAACATTAAAAACTGTGTAAGTTTGTGAGGGTGGAAAAAAGTGGTTGTCATGCAGAGGTGCCATAGATAAAAGCTTCTCTATCTTGAAGTGCTTCCTACATTGGTTCCATATTCTGAGTGAATGAAGGTCAGTTGGGTTGTTAGTATATTGACTATAACTTGAATATACTGGGGTAGAAAGCAAGGAATATAAAGATGTACTGCAGGGTTTTATTTCTATTGTGGACAAAGCTTGTGTATGTTCATCTATCTGTGTCAATGTCCAGGTTTTTATATCTTGTATATTTGCCACCCAGTAATAAAACTGAAAGTTAGGTAGAACCATGCCACCTTCTGCTTTAGGTTGTTGTAGGATCACCTTTTGGATGTTTTTGAATTCCAAATAAATGAGGTTATGATTAAATCTAATTTCTTAAAAAATAATTTGTTAATGTATATGGGGATAGTTTGAAATAGAAACAGAAGCTTAGTAAAGATATTCACCTTGACAGTGTTAATTCTCCCTGCTGATGTGAAATGGAGGGTAGACCATCTATGCATGCCTTATTTAAGTTTTTCCATGCAGACAGCAAAATTGTGTTGAAAAAGAGCTTTATATTTACTTGTGATGTTTACCCCTAGGTATTTAAACTGATCTGCAATGGTTAAAGGGCAGGTGTTCAATCTAATGTTGTGTGCTGGAAAATTCACTGGAAAAGCACACTTTTATTCAAATTAATTTTGAGTCCAGATATCTTTGAAGTTCTGGTAGTGCCGTTAGGGCAGCAGGCACAGAATTTTGTGGGTCTGAGATTGAGGGTCTGTTTTGTGAATAAATTGTTTCCACCATTCAAATGTTAAAATAATTTTGACTCACCCTGTATATATAGTACCATATGATCTGCATATAGTAATATTTTCTGTTCAAGTCCTTCTCTGATAATCTCCTTTACCTCAAATGCATTTCGAAAGTGAACAGCCAGTGTCTTAATGGTGATTTCAAATAGCAGTGGTGATTGGGCGTTCTTGTCTGAAATAATGTTGTTAATATAAACTGAAGCTTCTGGACTGGTATTCAGCTGTTTGATCCACGCACATACGTTCGGACCGAACTCAAATTTGTGCAATGTGGTGAATAGGTAATCCCATTCAACCATATCAAATGCTTTTTCTGCATCTAAAGATAATAAGATCTCAGGAGTGTTAGACTTTACAGGTGAATATATTATACCAGTAACGGCGTACTGCCCGATAACGTGCTATGAATACACTTGACTTGAGCATTCATACTTTTCATATTCTTTCTCTGTACATTTAGCATTCGTTTGCTGAGAGGTTGATTCCCTTGCTGCTTCCTGAGCAGCTCTTCTTTTCTCTACCGTAGTGGCCCGCTTCTTCTTTTATTCCGTCGGCATCTTTTTTCGTGTTAAAACTGATTAAGTCAGTTTTTGTACGTTTTTTGTAATTTTTCACTTAAGCTGGCATGTTAGTCTTCAATCTTCCTCAAGAATGATTTAAGATATGAAGAGGTAGGGGAAGTGACGGCAAAGGTGGTAGGGAATGAGAACGGCAACCGTACACATGTGCAGTATGGCCACCCTGATGGCCGCTGCTGAGAGTTAATTCTACAATAAAATAAAAATAAAAAGAGGAATAACCTTGGAGGTCAATCATCACCCCAAAAGCAGATAGTTGAGGTCACGTAGTATATGTGTACCAAATTTCAGGTCAATAGGTCAAACAGTTTGTGAATTACAGGTGATTTAAAATCCTGGACAGACAAACGAACAGCCACGATAGCATATTATATATAATGACTAGCAAAATACCCGCGCTTCGCAGCGGAGAAGTAGTGTGTTAAAGAGGTTATGTAAACATATATATACATAAACATATATACTTATATACATATCTACATATACACATATCTACATATATACATATATATATATACATATAGACATCCACATATATATACATATATCAACATATATATACACATACATATACACACATACATACATACACACACACACACACATATACATATATATACATATACAGGTACTCGTCGACATACGACCTATGCAAGTTACGACTGTTCGACTTTACGACGCGTTTGACTGTTTCCCCTGCCAGCTGTTGGCAGCGCCAGTTTCCCGCACTCTCAAGTCTCGCTACGCAGCAGTAAAAATATACGCAGCAGTGTTGCCCCACGTGTGTTTGTGTCTTGTTGTTTTGGCAATTTTCGATAATAATATAACCCTAACATATAACCCTATAATATTAACACTAATAGTAGCTTTCTACTCAAAACGGCAAACTTGAGAAGCTGCCAGCATCAAACCCAGAAGCTCTTGATTGGGCAGTTCTTAGGATTGCACTACGCAAGCAGTCGCATCAACTGCTTACCGCAACCTGCTTTCTTTTTTCTTCTTGAATAAAAGTGCACTTGTTCTGTTATACTTGTACTTGTGAAAGTGTTTATTTGATATTTGGACTTCAGGCTTCACACCAGTCATTCTCAGTCACACACACCACTCACATCCACATCCACAGTTATCCCAGTCTCGTTCGTGCACAAGTTTTATATACAATCATCACATTCAAATGTTAACAGTTCCCACACACAACTGCTGACTCCCAATCAAGAGCTTCTGGGTTCGATGCTAGCAGCTTCTCGAGTTTACCGCTTTGAGTAGAGAGCTGCTGTTATTGTTAATATTATACAATAAAAACATACATTTGATTTACGTCTGTAACAACCGCTGTAAATTTATAGTGCTTGTCAAAGTTAGCGTTCACACTCGCCCCGATATGACACTGCTCTTTTCAAATAAAGATGCGCTATAACAGAGGTGAACTCAGATCAGAGAAAACAGAAGCCCTCCCCGCAAGAAATGTCGACT
>NC_041401.2:123075446-123105446 GCF_900747795.2 Erpetoichthys calabaricus
ACTTTTGTAAGTAAGCTGTAAGGAATCAGCCTGCCAAATTTTAGCCTTCTACCTACACGGGAAGTTGGACAATTAGTGATGAATGAGTCAGTGAGTCAGTGAGGGCTTTGCCTTTTATTAATTAGTATAGATTAAACTGGTGTCGAAGATTGGAAGCTAAGTGTCTACCTTTAATAAATCCGGTTTGGTCTTGTGATATTACTGAAGGAAGCACTTTTTCAATCCTTCTGGCTAGAACTTTGGAGAATATCTTAACATTGTTATTCAGATGTGAGATTGGTCTATATGATGCACATTGTAAACAAGTCCTTATTCTTCTTAGGAAAGACGGTGATTAATGCTTGGCGAAAAGTTTGAGATAGAATTTTATTGTCTCTGGCTTCTATAAATGTTACTAATAAAAGAGGAGCTAACTTAATTGATTTTTTTTTTTTTTTATAAAATTCAGCAGGATAGCTGTCAGGCCCTACTGCTTTCCCACTCTGAAGTGAGTTTATAGCATCTTGTAATTGTGAGATTGTCAGAGGTTTATGCAGTTCCTCTGCACTGAGAGCATCAGTCTGTGGTATCTGTAAAGCATCAAAAAACACATAAGGTAGTGTCTTGTCTTCTTTAAACTGAGTAGAATATAATGACATAGTTTCTGTAAATGTGCATTATATTTTTATGGTCTGTTTGAATATGTTAATGGTCTTATTTGCAACAAAATTAAAGATTTAGAAATTTATTCTAAAGCTGTCAAGACCATAGCTACTTTTTAAATAGCAGCATATTCAACAAAATACATATTCAACAAAATACACTTTTTATTTTCTAAAGTTTTTACATAACCTCAGTCACTTGCCACTAATGTGCAGCCTTTTAATGCTTTTTTGTGCTTTGATATGCTTGTTCTGAAATTTTTTTCTGTCTTCCATTGTTGTTGGGAAAACATTTTTAAATCCTTTAGGGATATTTAATTATCGAAAATTTGTTTTTTATTTATTTTTTGTTTCAACACATTTTAAGCTTGTTAATTTATTTTTTTGGTCTACAGTAATCCCTCCTCCATCGTGGGGGTTGCGTTCCAGAGCCACCCGTGAAATAAGAAAATCCGTGAAGTAGAAACCATATGTTTATATGGTTATTATTATATTGTCATGCTTGGGTCACAGATTTGCGCAGAAACACAGGAGGTTGTAGAGAGACAGGAACGTTATTCAAACACTGCAAACAAACATTTGTCTCTTTTTCAAAATTTTAAACTGTGCTCCATGACAAGACAGAGATGACAGTTCTGTCTCACAATTAAAAGAATGCAAACATATCTTCCTCTTCAAAGGAAACAGAGAGGAACGCAAACAAATCAATAGGGCTGTTTGGCTTTTAAGTATGTGAAGCACTGCCGGTACAAAGCTGTTGAAGGCAGCAGCTCACACCCCCTCCATCAGGAGCAGGGAGAGAGAGAGAGAGAGAAAAAAACAAAGTCAAAAATCAATACGTGCCCTTTGAGCTTTCAAGTATGCGAAGCACCGTGCAGCATGTCGCTTCACGAAGCAGCTGCACACAGAAGGTAGCAACGTGAAGATAATCTTTCAGCATTTTTAGACGAGCGTCCGTATCGTCTAGGTGTGCGAACAGCCCCCCTGCTCACACCCCCTACGTCAGGATCAGAGAAAGTCAGTGCAAGAGAGGGAGAGAGAAAGTAAGTTGGGTAGCTTCTCAGACATCTGCCAATAGCGTCCCTTGTATGAAATCAACTGGGCAAACCAACTGAGGAAGCATGTACCAGAAATTAAAAGACCCATTGTCCTCAGAAATCCGCAAACCAGCAAAAAATCCGCGATATATATTTAAATATGCTTACATATAAAATCCGCGATAGAGTGAATAGGCGAAGCGTGATATAGCGAGGGATCACTGTATAGCAATGCCTTCTTGTTTCTTAATGGCTGCCAGCTGTGTAATATTTATTGTCAGTCTGAATGGTATTGCTATGGTTGGGCAACTGGAGGAGTGCAGGTTGTGATGTTATCTTCACACTATAAAGGTTTGCTCCATGGACTTCTTCATGGTCCAAGATTACAAACAAAAGACTATACAAATCAAAGATTGTTCTGTGTATTTTGTCTTTGCTATTTTTTTCTGGAAACATTTTTTGAGAGTGGTTTCCTGAATAAGATTTTTGTTATAACATTTTGGGTTTTGGCATCTTGACTCTTATTTATTTGTTTAATTTTTCTTCCATTCAGTGATTTGTACAATTGTTTGATTTTTTTTCTTCATTTATAAGGAGTTATGAATTGATTTTAAAGCTATGTTAAATACTTATATTTGTTTTCCCTAAAGTACAATGATAGTCCTCATTTATTGTTTTATTTTTATATATGACAAATGCTCTTGGTTTTTTAATTCAATTTAACGATGAAAACCTTGACTGAATTGTAAATGTGCCTCAGCTAGTGGCATATTTTTGGCTTTTTTTCAGTTTAAATAATAACCATTTTTGTGCTGAAATATGTTGAAAATATTTCCAGTCTGCATATCTTTGCAATACAGGTTGTTTAGCTGACAAATCGGTATATGGTACAGTAATCCCTCCTCCATCACGGGGGTTGCGTTCCAGAGCCACCCGCGAAATACGAAAATCCGCGAAGTAGAAACCATATGTTTATATGGTTATTTTTATATTGTCATGCTTGGGTCACAGATTTGCGCAGAAACACAGGAGGTTGTAGAGAGACAGGAACGTTATTCAAACACTGCAAACAAACATTTGTCTCTTTTTCAAAAGTTTAAACTGTGCTCCATGACAAGACAGAGATGACAGTTCTGTCTCACAATTAAAAGAATGCAAACATATTTTCCTCTTCAAAGGAGTGCGTGTCAGCAGCACAGAATGTCACATAGATAGAGAAAACAATCTCTAGCAAACAAATCAATAGGGCTGTTTGGCTTAAGTATGCGAAGCACCGCGGCACAAAGCTGTTGAAGGCGGCAGCTCACATCCCCTCCGTCAGGAGCAGGGGGAGAGAGAGAGAGAGAGACAGAGTTTGCTTTTCAGTCAAAAATCAATACGTGCCCTTCGAGCTTTTGTGCAGCATGTCGTTTCAGGAAGCAGCTGCACAAAAGATAGCAACGTGAAGATAATCTTTCAGCATTTTTAGACGAGCGTCCGTATCGTCTAGGTGTGCGAACAGCCCCCTGCTCAATCCCCATACGTCAGGATCAGAGAAAGTCAGTGCAAGAGAAAGAGAAAAGTAAGCAATCTAGCTTCTCAGCCATCTGCCAATAGCGTCCCTTGTATGAAATCAACTGGGCAAACCAACTGAGGAAGCATGTACCAGAAATTAAAAGACCCATTGTCCGCAGAAATCCGCGAACCAGCAAAAAATCCGCGATATATATTTTAATATGCTTACATATAAAATCCGCGATGGAGTGAAGCCGCGAAAGGCGAAGCGCGATATAGCGAGGGATCACTGTATAGAGTTTATTTGTGTTATATTAAAGTCTCCTTCATGTAATGAAAGAAATGCATTAATGGTAGATTTTTTTAATTAGTTTGAATACATTATATAGAAATGTCAGAAAGGCTTCATACTTCATTTGTACTCTGTATTGATTTTTTTTAAGATGCCACTGGTAGTATTACTTTGTATGATATCATCTGTCAAAATAACGGCCATTACACTGCTGTGTGACTGTAGAATTAAAACCACTCCACTCTCCTCAGCCTAGGCATTTTACCATACAAAAGTTCAAATGAAAATGATATTTTCCTGTTTCAGATAACAAAGTTACAGTTTTTCCCAGTTGCTTAAAGAAGCATTAATTTATTTAAAGTGGAATATATTGAGAATGATATAAGAACTTGTAAAGTATGTCAAGTTTTATTATTCTATTAATGACCAGAAAATAATAGGCTAGTGAAGGGAATTTGTTTAATACACTGAGAGAGAATTTTTAAGATGAACTTAAGAGCATATATTCTACAAACAAGAGGGTAACATTCAGCCACTAAGGTTTGTTTTGTGCAGCTGGTAAGGTAAGTTTTCCCAGATCTTAAATATAGCCCATAGGATATGGATTTTCAAAAGTTTATTTTTAATTTACTTTTCTACAGTGATATATGTTTAGCATAATATCTTGGGTTGGAGATTTTCCTCTCTGATGTTGATGAACGTTGCCATGGCCTGTACTTTATAGATTCATGATTTTGCAGTGAGTTAAACATTTATCCAATACATTATGCCTAGAGTTGCAGTGTTTCTATGTTATTTTGTGCTTCAGTTTCATAATACATTTTCAACGCAAGAACCACCACGCATTTTTCATTTTCAAAACTATAACCACCAAGTCTATGCCAAATGGGGTTTGAATCCTCTTGTTCTCACTGATGACTCATCAGCTCAGCATCCTGATGATGCATCCTTACTGCCCTACCCTAAAAGCCACAAATAGCCTAATATAGCTTGACTGAAAGTAAAATTAAATCATTTTTTGACTTACAGCATACTTATTTGGTTTGCATAATTTTTCCCTCTAAATGCTAGCATACATTGTCAATCAATCAAAAAAAGGAAAATTATAAAACCTCCAGGGCTTCATAGCCAAGGGGCAGAAAACTGCCTCAGTATTTATTAGTGAAAAGCAAACCAACACATGGTAGTCACATGGGTACATAAAATAATACATGAAGTAGAAACAAATTTAAATTGTTTTGTTTTGTTGTGTGTGCATATACCCAGTTTTTCACTGCTTCATTCAGCAGGGAGCGAGGTGACATGAGCAACTTTCCAAAGTTGTTCTCCAACTTGGCATAAAGCTACTTCATTATTTTATCACAAAAACCACTTTTCAATTAGCTGTACACATACAATATTATATTTACTCAAAACAATATTTTTATATAAACAATAAACAGTTTCCAAAATGACAGCATTAACTTGCATGTTTCACAGATCATGCAGGTATAATGGCAGGCAACATCATGGCAAAGCAACAGGGGCGCGGTGCTGCTTAAACATAAAGAATGCCGGCAGTCACCTGCTATATGCTAACTGTGTAAGCAGCATGGGATCCTACAAAGTATTGAAATCATCAGAACTACTCTGCTATGTTGATTCGTGTTGCCGACGTGCTCGCATCGTTTGTGCATTAGCAGCTAAGCGACTGTTTTTCTTAGGTTTCCTTTTGCCAGTGTGCTGGCCTCGCTTGTGTATCATCGGAGCTGGAGCCCTCACTCCGTCTCTACGTCTCACTTCCAGGCTGGACAGACACACACACTTACACATAGAACTGTATTTAATTTCAAAAGCATTAGGGGCGCGGTGGTGCTCAAACATAAAGAATGCTGGCAGTCACCTCCAGTTCGCCCTCTGGTGGTCTTTCTGAGTGTCAACTGAATGATAACATGCACACAAGACCGTAAGATCACCCCCCAACTACCCAGAAGGGGGTGGGTTAGGGCTGATTTCACCCTACAGTATTTTTAGTCAACCATTGAGAAACATATGTACGAAGTTTCATGAATATCGCTCCAGCCATTTGGACATGATGCTGGAACATACATACATACACACATTGACTTTTATATACAGTATATATAGATGTACAGTCAATATCAGGTCTCCTGGTTCTGTGAAAACTTTGTGAGTGACCTGGGGTCCACTTTCTGTGCCCTTCACCCATGGCTTGATCACTCCATCCACCATGTGATGCTTCACATGTTCTCTGTTCCCCATGCTAAATTCATGTTAGTTGTCCTCACTTTGTGAAAAATGTTTTGATACCATGTCAAGTGATTTTGTAGTTTTTTTATCTATGTGATATAATTGGACCACTGACAGTTTTCAGATTTGTTTTTTCTACATCAAATGTAGTGAAACAATGTGTACTGTATGATTGTAGGAGATTTTTAGTTGATTTTTTTGCAGTTATCTGATAGTCAGACTGCAATATACATAAGGGAAACAGTGTTCAGTAGTAATGTTGATAACAGCAGCTGAGAAGATTTGTTGAGGTAAAAATGATATGCAAATGCAGTCAGGTGCAAGTTGGATGAGAGAGACAGCAGTTCACACCTGGGTACCAATATTCAATGCCATTGCTTGTGTCTGTAATAGAGGTCTTTCTTATTAAAAAAAATACAAAAATATAATGATTCACATTTTCTGGATAAAGTTTCAGGGTTATAACAACCTGAGCATTTAAAGTGCAGCAATTTAGGAAAAATCAACGAAGGACATGATTGTGACATGCACGTTGATAAAATAGTTTTTAAAAGACAACTCTAATTGGTGTTGGAATAACAACAAGACATTTTAGAGAGATTTTTTTTTTTTTACCGTTGATTCATAAATGGTAACTTTAATACAATGTGACAAACATACTGTTTTTTTTATATATCTTTCATCTTGTTTCTATGGATAGAACTATGCTGTCATTTTATTGTTCACAAGTATTGTTCTTATTGGTAATTCATATCCTGCAGTTTTGTAACTTTTTTCATTTTTGTCCTTCTTAATTTGATTTGAACCTCATGACTGTATGTAGCTATGCCCATTGCCCATAAATCAGTTAAACTCTTAATTGTGCATAAGACTTTTTTGTCATTATTATGCTATTTTTTTTGGTTAAAGCTCATGAGTTGACACTGCCTTGTGAATGGTTAATGCTGTGGGAAGTAAGGATATTCATTTTTCTCCAGACATCATAGATCTACAGTTGAGTGGGTTATAGCTTTACCTCATACATCAGTGTTAATGTTCCTGGTAGAGCATGTTTTTTTCCATTCATCATTTCTTTCAAAAATAATAGTATTGAATACTTGTGTATGGGAGGAAAACAAATAAATAGAGTTGCCTTAATGGGTAGAATATTTCATCTCTGATTTCATCTCAGTTTCTCTGGCTGGAGGCAAATTGGATGGGATATGTTTTATCTATTTGTTTATACATTTGTACAGCTTATGTGTTTCATTGTTTATTCAAATCCAATTAAATCTTCATGCCTGACATTTATTTAACTGCTGTATTTGTTGGCTACCTCTTAGAAATTGCCAAGATTGCAATGTTTTTTATGCTTTTAGAGTTTTGATTCTTTCACTGCCAGATTTCTTAAATGCTGTATGTAAACTTTCTTACCAGCTGAACTTCTTGTTCTTGTTCTGAATTATTCTCTGCTTGTTACATGCCCTTTTTCACCCATGATCATTACCATGACTTTGGTGAAGGTGGAATCTGGCCAGTTGACATCTACTGAGGAACTCCAATTTTATTTTTAGTAATGTGGAACTGTAAAGGAATTAACACCTCAAAAAATAAAACAAGATGTATATTAGGTTAAATATGAGAAGTCGTTTGTCTTTTTGCAAATGTTTATTCCTGTTTGTATTCTGATAAGGTAGAGAGAAGACCTTGGCATTTCTACACATTTTCATATTTTTTACAACCATTTATTATGAATGACTTTTGAAAAAACTATAGCAACAGAAATGTACTATATGGAAGAGTAGGGATGGGAATCGAAAACCGGTTCTTGTTGAGAACCGGTTCCCACTGTTTCAATTCCATGGAATTGTTTGCCATTTTTGCAAACGATTCCCCTATCGATTCCAGTCGCCTTGAATGACGTCACCACGTTGCGTAGCGTCATTTACCCAGCAGGAAACATGGCGCCTAAGCGGCACAAACACTCAAAAGTTTGGTTATACTTTACGAGAAAGGATGACAACAGGGCAACTTGCAATACTTGCAAAGTAGATATTTCATCAAAGGGAGGAAACACTACGAATTTGCAAAAGCATTTGCTCACACGATAACCTTAAATGAATGTCGTGTTTTTGATCCGCTCCGGACTAGTGAATCTCAACCCAGCAGCAGCGGTAACGTTTGCACGTACTCTCCCGTTAATATGGCAGGTAACTAATCAACTAACATTGCATATTATGTTAGCGCGATTTGCCTTATTGCAAAACCTGCTATTACTGTGCATTGCATTTAGATGACCATGATGAGAGAGACAGACAGAGTCTGGCTGGCTTAGATGCTGGCAGTTCTCGCTGCAGTCTACCGGTAGGTTCTCCTTTCACAGAGGCGGGGAAAAGTAAAAATTCCTTCCTGAAAAAGCAGATATGCTTATATTTCTGCAAAAGAATTGTTAATTCTCCATAGTTGGTGGTTGCAGAATTGCACAGTGCACAGTTCCATTGGACGTGAGTTGATTGTATTTGTTGCTGGCTGATGTAGTTTTATTTTTGAGTGCTCAGCTCATATATACTTTTAAAAAGGAGAGTGTAAATGTTACTGGACATTCTTGTGTAATTGCCACAGAATTATTTATGTTATACTTTGTTGTTGCTACAGAAGAATATTTATTTTATTATTATTTTACATTTACAAATTTTTTTCTGGGGACCCCGTGGCACCCCATCGAGGAGCCGTAGGCTGTGAATCTCTTAAGATCTCACTGTTGGGTTTGTAAGGTCATGCTACTCCTAAATTTCTGTCTTGTTCAAAGATAAGATATAAAACAAAGTTCTAAGCTAATCGACCTGTGTGTTCTCCTTTTTTAAAAATAAGAATCGATAGGAGAATCGATAAAGAATCGAATTGTTAAACAGAATCGAAAATGGAATCGGAATCGTGAAAATCTTATCAATTCCCATCCCTATGGAAGAGAATGAAGTTCCTAATATACTATAGCATTAAATGGACTGCTGGTTTCATTCAAGGTCTTTCTGGCTGTATGGAATTACAAAAAAGTGCATTTTGAACTACAGTATACATTATTTGTGTTCATAGAAAGATTTTTGGGAGCAGTAGTTTTCATACAATATGAATTGTTATGAGATGTCAAGATTGGTTTCAAACTCCGTCATACTTTTTTTTCTTTTTTTTTTTTTTTTTTTAAAATTACCTAACCAGACTTAACAGGCAGAAATCTTAACATCATTTTTTATAAGTGGAATAAGAGGGTGACTTTTTTTCTCCATACTTTTACGATTTAAAATATATAAGGTAATTCCTGGCTAAACTTCTGCCTTTTAAAGCTAAAGCTGAAAATATTAGACATATACATGTACATCCATATGGTACATAAATACATTCTAAAATGTACTTAATAGGGATGCACCGATACCGAAACGGGTATCTGGTATCGGCCTCGATACCACATTTTCTAAAGTACTCGTACTCGTTAAAAGTCCCCCGATACCGGGGACCGATACCACGGTCTGAGAAATGTCTATGTTTGAGCGGCGTGTAAGGGGTTAATCACAGGCGCCGAGTGCCCGCCCCCAGGCCCCGGCTGCAGCTCAGAGCGGGGAGAAGGCGAGGCGAGAGATGTCAGCCGTGTGGAACTATTTCAAAGTGAATGAAGACGACAAAACAAAGGCGGACTGCAGATTGTGCTCAGCGAAATTGTCCAGAGGAGGCTCAAAAGGTAGCGCATTTAACACAAGTAATTTAATCAAGCACCTAAAATCCCAACACGACAACGAGTACAAAGAGTTTACCCACGCTTCTAAACCAACACAACCCACGCTGCAGCAAACTCTTGCAAGACGAGAGAAAATGTCCAGAGACAATCCACGTGCTGTGAAAATAACACAGGCAATTATCGAGTACATTGCATTGAGTGACCAGCCACTCTTGGAGGTAGAAAATGTGGGATTCCTGCGTCTCCTCCATGTTCTGGAGCCCAGATATGATGTCCCAAGCCGCCGCTACATGACTGACACGGAGCTGCCTAAACTACACGACTCCGTGAAAAAACATATCCACAGCCTACTGCAGGCCTCCTCTGCGTTTAGTTTCACCACAGATATTTGGACAAGCAGTGTTAGCCCCGTGTCGCTAATTAGCCTAACCTCCCAGTGGATAGACGAGAGTTTCTTGTTTTTTTTTTTTGTTAAGTTATATGACTAAAGCTGTTACCTGTAAATTTAAATCATGTTTTTATTAAGTACTCGGTATCGGCAAGTACTCGGTATCGGCGAGTACTGAAATGCAAGTACTCGTACTCGTTTTCCAAAAAAGTGGTATCGGTGCATCCCTAGTACTTAATCCAGTTTAAGGTCTAGGGAGATTGGTCACAGGTTGGAAAAAATGCTAAACACTACAACACTTCATCGCAGGGCCCACTGATTACAACATGTAATGTTAAAATCACTTAGGGCTAACTTTGAATTACCAGTTAACTTAATGCACATGCGTTTACAGTAGTGGGATGGAAACTAAGATCCCCAGAGGAAAAGTTGCACAGACATGTGGTGAACATGGAAAATCCACTCAGACAACAATCAGGTGCAAGTGACAGACTGCAACACTAACCACTTCACAATGATTTGAATTGAATTAAATTTTGAAACAATCCCTTTATACTAAATCGCAAAATGTGTGTCGGCTTTATTCACTAGCTAATATGTTAACTTTCTAATGTTTGAGGGAAATAAATGAGAATGCTCAGTGATGTATTAGTATCCTTTCAACATTTATTTTTATGTCCTATGATTGATTCTGCTGAGAAAGACTTCATCTGCTGTAAACCTGTACTGGCATAGGTACATTTGGAAAATGGATGGACCAGTTTCAAAATTTAAAACTTTAAAACACAATCATGCAATGATAGACAGCTAAGGCACTATTAGAAAAAAAAGGTATAGCTTAGTTCACAGACTGCCTTAACACTATACATTACAATGTGTTCCAGGAAGCAAAATTTTAATGTTTATTAGTGCATCATTATTTGCCTCAATTTTAAGTAATACATCATTGCTTAAATGTGTGGCAAATTGTTCACTTTATAGGTAAAATTCATCTACCGACCATACTTGTTATGTATGTACAGTAGGTATCTGTGTAGAAGTGAGAAAACTAGGAAATAGAGAAAGTAATCATAATAATCAATGCACAGATATTCCTTTTAAGAGTATGCATGTGTATTTGATCAAATCCCATTCATTCATGCATATATTTGTTCATTTGCATTCAGAAGCCATTTTTTGCAGTACTGTACATGGTTACAGGACGATGGAGCCTTTCCTGACTTGGTCTGGGAACCTTCACTCACACTGTCACTCTCAGTTACACAGTGCAAGTCTAAAATTGAACAACCTTACTTGTACATCTTTGGAATGCAGGAGAAAACTATTTGAACTGATTAAAAATACCCCCAAAGATGGAGGGAAAATGTGAAAACTCTATACATGAAGTATAACTGTGTATTAAAGTAATAGTACCTTTTAAACAGGAGAAAATGTAGGGTAGCATAGTCAATTCTTGCCCTAATAGATAGCACCATAAATGTGTCACTGCCAATGTAATTGCATTTTTTTCCACAGCAACATATTCTGTTTCTTGGTCCAACAATTTCTGGCTAATGTATATTACAAGGTGTTCCTCTCTGGGAATGATCTGGCTTAGTACTGTTCCCAGACCTATGGTGGACATATCAATCAGGAGAATAAACTAAGAGGACTTCCTTATCCTGACTTTCTATAAATAGGTTTAATTTAGACTGACATAAAATCTCTATCAGACCCCTGTGACCCAGTGTTCGGATTCAGAGGGTTGGAAAATGAATGAATGGATGGATGGATGGATAAAATCGCTAAGGATCAATGTGTAAGGACAGCATTTTTTAACACTAGAATTACCAGAGCCTACGAAAAAACTCGTAAATCCGTCCCACCTTAAATCGCGTCTTAAATCCATTTGCACCTCTCCGCCAGAATCCTTTGTCATCTAAATGTGCTGATAAAGCTACTAGCAGCCAGCTATTCCATCCCCCCACCGACTTAGAATGAACTTCTCTCCTAGCTCAAGCCTTGCCTTGATTTGATTACCTGGGATTGAAGTGGAGTTTTACAGTGGAAATAATTCTAGCGTTATTTGGAATACACGCATTTCATGTGTGTTCCATTTCTATAGTTGGCTGTGCAAACACATTTTTAAAACAGAAACGTTTTTCATATTCTAATAGTAAATGACAAAATGTAGGCATAAACTATATACCGTATGAAGCCTGAAGTCCATATATCAAAGAAACACTTTCACAAAAGGTACAAATAAAAGAACACGTGCGCCTTCATGCAAAAAAAAAAAAAAAAAAAAAGCCGCGTTAGCATGCCACATTGACTTTCTTACTACAACCGCCGTGGTGGCGTAATGGTATCAGCCCCTGACTGGGAATCAGAGGGTGGCGAGTTCGATTCCGCACGGCTCCACTTCAAAAAATTAACTGCTCTTATTCTTACTATTTTAGAATAACAATATAAATTTGATTTCAGTCTGTAACAGCCGGTGTAACTTATGATACTGGTAAAGGTTAGCTTTTTTTTTTTTTTTTTTTTAATTCACTTTTCATTCTCGCAGTCACATTCAGAATCAATCCATACAACCCCATCTGACACAGCTGGTTTCACATAAATAAAAGTGCACTTTTATTCAAGACTATAACCGAAGAATAAAGAAAGCAAGTTACAGTTGGTGGTTGATACAACAGCTTGCGTGGTGCAATGTTAAGAACTGCTGATTTCCGATCCGTGCTATATAAAATCATCACATTCAAATATTAACAGTTCCCACACACCCAAGGTCCGCCATTCCTACATTTACAACATGTGTACTTGTTGCAGTGTACACACCTCTCTGTGCTATGGTTCCTATTACAGTGAATGAGCACCTGACACTGTACTTTCTTCCCTGGGGGAAGCTGAGGTCTTAGAACGGAAGTTTGTTGATGCTGTGTCATCTTTTCTTTTTCCATCGCCTTTTCCTGTAAGAAGCGACGACAAAGTTCCTCTGCAAGGTGAGCCATGAACACTCTTCTTTTCTCAGCGGACCCCGTGCATGCCTTATACAGTACGTGTGCGTTCATCGCTGCTAGGTCAAGGATGTTGTACAACACAGCAACCGGCCACCTGCGTGTTCCTGTGCGCACTGAACAAGCACGCGCCTTCTGGTCCATGATGTCAACGCCACGCTGGGGAAAAAAGAAAGACAAATATATGTGACATTTTGAAGAAATCATTTTATCACCAGAAGAGCACCAGAATACTTCGTCACACTAATATTTTTTTCATTAGCATACCTTCATGTGGTTGTAGTCTGTGACCGTGTTTGTTTTTTTTTTTTTTTATCTTGCCCAATCTCCACATCATGGTGCATTGTGCTGAGAATGCAGACAGACTTCATCTTTTTGGGCACATACACTGTCAGCATGGCACTGGGAGATCTAAACACCAGCGTGGAGAATTGTTCGTGTACTGAACTGACTTTAGCTGCAGGTGGAAGTTCCCGTCGCACTTTATTCATGGTGCCAAGCAGAGCTGTATTGCGGTGCAGCAGTCTATTAGCCAGCGAAAGTGACGTGAAGAAGTTGTCTGTTGTTACGGTTCTGCCTTTGTCCAGAAATGGCTCCATAAGCTTTATGACCACAGACTCGGAAAGTCTTTCTCCCGTGGGACGACTGGGATCTTTTCCTAAATAAGGAGTGGCATTGCACATGTACTTTGTCTCCAAATCTGCCGCAATCCAAAAAGGCAGAACCGTAACAACAGACAACTTCTTCACGTCACTTTCGCTGGCTAATAGACTGCTGCACCGCAATACAACTCTGCTTGGCACCATGAATAAAGTGCGACGGGAACTTCCACCTGCAGCTAAAGTCAGTTCAGTACACGAACAATTCTCCACGCTGGTGTTTAGATCTCCCAGTGCCATGCTGACAGTGTATGTGCCCAAAAAGATGAAGTCTGTCTGCATTCTCAGCACAATGCACCATGATGTGGAGATTGGGCAAGATAAAAAAAAAAAAAAACAAACACGGTCACAGACTACAACCACATGAAGGTATGCTAATGAAAAAAATATTAGTGTGACGAAGTATTCTGGTGCTCTTCTGGTGATAAAATGATTTCTTCAAAATGTCACATATATTTGTCTTTCTTTTTTCCCCAGCGTGGCGTTGACATCATGGACCAGACGGCGCGTGCTTGTTCAGTGCGCACAGGAACACGCAGGTGGCCGGTTGCTGTGTTGTACAACATCCTTGACCTAGCAGCGATGAACGCACACGTACTGTATAAGGCATGCACGGGGTCCGCTGAGAAAAGAAGAGTGTTCATGGCTCACCTTGCAGAGGAACTTTGTCGTCGCTTCTTACAGGAAAAGGCGATGGAAAAAGAAAAGATGACACAGCATCAACAAACTTCCGTTCTAAGACCTCAGCTTCCCCCAGGGAAGAAAGTACAGTGTCAGGTGCTCATTCACTGTAATAGGAACCATAGCACAGAGAGGTGTGTACACTGCAACAAGTACACATGTTGTAAATGTAGGAATGGCGGACCTTGGGTGTGTGGGAACTGTTAATATTTGAATGTGATGATTTTATATAGCACGGATCGGAAATCAGCAGCTCTTAACATTGCACCACGCAAGCTGTTGTATCAACCACCAACTGTAACTTGCTTTCTTTATTCTTCGGTTATAGTCTTGAATAAAAGTGCACTTTTATTTATGTGAAACCAGCTGTGTCAGATGGGGTTGTATGGATTGATTCTGAATGTGACTGCGAGAATGAAAAGTGAATTAAAAAAAAAAAAAAAAAGCTAACCTTTACCAGTATCATAAGTTACACCGGCTGTTACAGACTGAAATCAAATTTATATTGTTATTCTAAAATAGTAAGAATAAGAGCAGTTAATTTTTTGAAGTGGAGCCGTGCGGAATCGAACTCGCCACCCTCTGATTCCCAGTCAGGGGCTGATACCATTACGCCACCACGGCGGTTGTAGTAAGAAAGTCAATGTGGCATGCTAACGCGGCTTTTTTTTTTTTTTTTTTTTTGCATGAAGGCGCACGTGTTCTTTTATTTGTACCTTTTGTGAAAGTGTTTCTTTGATATATGGACTTCAGGCTTCATACGGTATATAGTTTATGCCTACATTTTGTCATTTACTATTAGAATATGAAAAACGTTTCTGTTTTAAAAATGTGTTTGCACAGCCAACTATAGAAATGGAACACACATGAAATGCGTGTATTCCAAATAACGCTAGAATTATTTCCACTGTAAAACTCCACTTCAATCCCAGGTAATCAAATCAAGGCAAGGCTTGAGCTAGGAGAGAAGTTCATTCTAAGTCGGTGGGGGGATGGAATAGCTGGCTGCTAGTAGCTTTATCAGCACATTTAGATGACAAAGGATTCTGGCGGAGAGGTGCAAACGGATTTAAGATGCGATTTAAGGTGGGACGGATTTACGAGATTTTTCGTAGGCTCTGGTAATTCTAGTGTTAAAGAGTTTAAGACCGCCATAAGGTGGCGTAAGTGTGCTTCCTAGGTACCAAAAAACACAAAAATATTGTCAGTATAGGTGGTACTATAAGCATTGTGGATTCTAAGCAGTCTGACCAGCAGATGTGATAACACAGCTGGGGCCCCAAGAAGCCAAAAAGGAAGAAAGAAGTACTGCAAGTGCCCAATTGGGGTGCTATAATATAGGTTTCACTTTTGCTGAGTCAGTCAGGGGAATTTGGATGTAGTAATCTTTTTGTCATGTCTGTATTAGTCATTAAAAATGCATTGCTAAACTTCTCAATCAGATCATCAATCATCCAGGTTTGGCATTAAATTGTTAAGTATGATTACGCTTAAGTCATAACAGAAATGCCTAGACCATTCAGTTTTGGTTAGGAGTATGATGGAACTGAAGCAGGGGCTTGTACTGTTTTTGATCCACCTTTCAACATTTTCTGTATCTTCCGATCAACATCAACATGTTTAGCCTTGGGGAATCAATAGGGACACTCGGACATCACAACTTCAGGATCAGTATGCATATCATGTGATCCTACACACTTTCTCCACTATTTGTCACAATTGGCTTTGTTGCTGTGGAGACATTACACTGAAATTTAAGTTGTCATCTATAGAAAGCAGTACTGTGCCACAGCTTATCTCGTGCTTTCCAGGACTGTAATAGGTTTGCAAGGTCTGTTTGTTCCCTGGGGAGCTTAATAGGTTGTTTCCTCACATAGTATATATAATCAGAAAAATGTTGCCCTTGTGGTATGCCTTTGATGGTCTGATGACTGTTTACGGAGACTACTGTATTTCTGGTATGTGTTAAGGGATCATTCCACTGCTCATATTTGAACAGTCTAGGCAGTTGTCTAAATTGTGTAAAGGACCTTACATCATGGGCAGGGAGGGATCTTTCTACTGTCATTTGTGTTTGAGCTGCCTGTTACAGAGGAAACAGCCAGTTATTCTTTCCAAATTGACCCCATAAGGTCCATAAGATGCTTATTCACTTGACATCTCTTAAATATTAACTGTATGTTTGACATTGACAAGCAACAATGGGATGTGGAGAATAAAATAAAAACTGTGTACTGTATTATAAAACACTATGTATGTGGTTATATGCAGTTATATGCGATCTGTAAAGCATATACTGTACAGTAGTTCTGTCTTTTTCTAATTAGATATCTGCTGAATATTCTGGAGAACATTAGTTTATGTTGCCAGCAGTGATTAAATATTTATTCTTCTTCTTTCCATTTTATCTGACATAATAAACACCTCACAGTTTGCAGTTGTCATACCGGCATGTCCACATTTCCTAATTGAGGATTGTTTTTTAACTAATTATTCTAAATAATAGATTGATATCCAAACCAAACTATGTAATAATTATTGATTAACATAAATTATGCTTGTTTTCAAATTGTACAGTCTATGTAGTGTATGAATTATGAACATGTTCAAGAGGGTCAAAAACATGGTTCAGCGTTTTAACTTTTATAGTTATTTTGATTCGTTCAGTAAAGCCTTAGTTCCTGGTTTACCAAATCTCGTTGTGGCTGCAACACTGTCGTCTTCTTCTTTCAGCTGCTCCTGTTAGGGGTTTCCATAGCGGATCATCTTCTTCCATATCTTTCTGTCCTCTGCATCTTGTTCTGTTACACCCATCACCTGCATGTCCTCTCTCACCACATCCATAAACCTTCTCTTAGGCCTTCCTCTTTTTCTCTTGCCTGGCAGCTCTATCCTTAGCATCCTTCTCCCAATATACCCAGCATCTCTCCTCTGCACATGTCCAAACCAACGCCATCTCGCCTCTCTGACTTTGTCTCCCAACTTAAGCTGACTCTCTAATGTACTCATTTCTAATCCTATCCATCCTCGTCACACCCAGTGCAAATCTTAGCATCTTTAACTGTGCTACCTCCAGCTCTCTCCTGCTTTCTGGTCAGTGCCACCATCTCTAACCCATATAACATAGCTAGTCTCACTACCGTACTGTAGACCTTCCCTTTCACTCTTGCTGATACTCGTCTATCACAAATTACTCCGGACACTCTTCTCCACCCATTCCACCCTGCCTGCACTTCCTTTTTCACCTCTCTTCCACAATCCTCATTACTCTGTACTGTTGATCCCATCCTCACACTTCCACTGATCTCCCTCTCATTTACACACATGTATTCTGTCTTGTTCCTACTGACCTTCATTCCTCTCCTCTCTAGAGCATATCTCCACCTCTCCAGGGTCTCCTCAACCTGCTCCCTACTATCGCTACAGGTGACAATGTCATCAGCAAACATCATAGTCCACAGGGACTCCTGTCTAATCTCGTCTGTCAACCTGTCTATCACCATTGCAAATAAGAAAGGGCTCAGAGCCAATCCCTGATGTAATCCCACCTCCAACTTGAATGCATCCGTCACTCCTACCGCAGACCTCACCTCGGTCACACTTCCCTCGTACTTCTCTGCCGCTCCTGACTTCCTAGTATAATACCACAGCTCCTCTCGAGGCACCCTGTCATATGCTTTCTCCAGGTCCACAAAGACTCAATGCAGCTCCTTCTGGCCTTCTCTAAACTCCTCCATCAACATCCTCAGGGCAAACATTGCATCTGTGGTGCTCTTTCTTGGCATGAAATCATACTGCTGCTCACTAATCATCAACTCACTTCTTAACCTAGCTTCCACTACTCTTTCTCATACCTTCATGCTGTGGCTCATCAATTTTATTCCCTTGTAGTTACTGCAGTCCTGTACATCCTACTTATTCTTAAATATCGGCACTAGTACACTTCTTCTCCACTACTCAGGCATCCTCTCACTTTCCAAGATTCCATTAAACAATCTGGTTAAAAACTCCACTGCCATCTCTCCTAACTCCTCCATGCTTCCATAGGTATGTCATCTGGACCAACGGCCTTTCCATTTTTCATCCTTTTCATAGCTGTCCTTACTTCCTCCCTCCTTAGGGTCCAACCTCTCATACAACTCACCATACGCCTGTTCTTTAGCCTTCGCCATCTCTCTCTTCACCTTGCGCCTTATCTCCTTGTACTCTTGTCTACTTTCTGCAGCTCTCTGACTATTCCACTTCTTCTTTGCCATCCTCTTCCTCTGTATTCTCTCCTGTATTTCCTCATTCCACCACCAGGTTTCCTTTTCCTCCTTCCTCTTTCCAGATGTCACGCCAAGCACCCTTCTTGCTGTTACCCTTACTACATCTGCTGTAGTTTCCCAGCTGTCTGGTAACTCTTCACTGCCACCCAGTGCCTGTCTCACCTCCTCCCTAAACACAACCTTGCAGTCTTCCTTTTTCAACTTCCACCATTTGATCTTTGGCTCTGCCCTCACTCTCTTCCTCTTCTTGATCTCCAACGTCATCCTATAGACCACCATCCTATGCTGCTTAATTACACTTTCCCCTGCCACCACTTTGCAGTCTTCAAGCTCCTTCAGATCAACCGTTCTGCATAGGATGTAATCTACCTGTGTGCATCTTCCTCCACTCTTGTATTTAACCCTATGTTCCTCCCTCTTCTTAAAATATGTATTCACCACAGCCATGTCCATCCTTTTGGCAAAATCCACTATCCTCTGACCTTCTTCATTCCTCTCCTTGACACCATACCTACCCATCACCTCCTCGTCTCATCTGTTCCCTTCACTAACGTGCACTGAAATTCACTCCAATCACCACTTTCTGTCCCTTGGGTACACTGTTCATCACTTCATCCAACTCACTCCAAAAATCTTCTTTCTCATCCATCACACACCCAACTTGTGATGCATATGCACTAACAACATTCATCATCACACCTCCGATTTCCAGCTTCATAATCATTACTCTGTCTGACAATCTTTTCACCTCCAAAACACTATTGACATACTGTTCCTTCAGAATAACTCCTACCCCATTTCTCCTCCCCACCACATCATGATAGAACAATTTGAATCCACCTCCGATCCACCTGGTCTTACTCCCTTTCCATTTAGTCTCTTGCACGCACAATATATCAATCTTCCTTCTCTCCATTATATCTGCTAACTCTCTCCCCTTACCAGTCATACTGCCAACATTCAAAGTTCCTACCCTCAGTGCCACTCTCATTACTTTCTTCCTCTCCTTCTGCCTCTGGACACGCCCCCCCCCCCCCCCCCCCCCTTCTTCTTCTCCTTCTTCTTCTTCTTTGGCCAACAGTAGCCCAATTTCTGCCAGCATCCTGTTGGCTAACAGTACTGGTGGCGGTCGTTGTTAACCTGGGGCTCGACCGCTCCGGTATGGAAATTTGTATTGTTGTCCACATGTTGTCCACATGATTTGGCAAAATTTTACACCGGATGCCCTTCCTGACGTAACCCTCTCCATTTATCCGGGCTTGGGCCCGGCACGAAGAAACACACTAGTTTGTGCATCCCCTGTTGCTGGGTATTGAACTGAATTTGATGTATCCTCATATATTTTTTTTTTCCTCAGAAACAAGTTAACTAAGAGTACTGACTTGAGCATGTCTTGTGATAGAATGGTATCTCATTCATAATTGAATGCTACCTGGTACTGAGTTCTTCCAGGATTTCTACAGTGGATAAAGAGTGTTAGAAAAGTGAATTGAATTATCCAACAGAAGACACAAGCATCAATATATTACTCACATCTTACATTTAATTAAGATCACTATATGCAAAACTTTGTATAAGTAAGCATGCATCTTTCAAGCTGGCACATTATATCTAGTGGAGAGCTGTTTGTGGTTCTTTTTTATTTGTCTTGTAGACTTTTAGGAAGGCTAAACTTTCTTTATTATTAAAGCAGCTTTTTTCAATTTGTGTTACAAGTTTTATTATGGCTTGTCCAATACTTTGTTCGGACTTGACATTTTTGTGCCTGGAAACATAGTGGAATCAGGGAAAATTATTAATCTTAATGAGCTATCCACATAGTCTCTATGACTGCAGTTGCAGTAAATTGCCTTTTTTCTGGCTTTTTATGATCCTTGTAATATTTAAATTCTCTCATCACTCCAAAAGTAAGAGTCTGCATTTAACAAATTGGTGGGAATTGATAAATTAAACAATTTATATAATTTTGAGCATGGTATTTTTTAATGAAAATAGACATTGCACCTTCATGCAGGCCTTGCAGTTAGTAAAATATAATTAAATTTAAAATTTTCATATGGAGTAACATTTGAATGAATACAAGAAAAATGTATGTTTTATTGTCCCTTTAAATTATTGTGACATACAAGTTACAATTGTTGCATTATATTTTACCCATAGTCTATTCCTTTCTATTACCACAATTTTTTGCTTACTCATAAATCATCAGGGGCCACATGCATAACACTAAAACATGGCGTAAGGACAAAAGCGGAAATGTGTGTATGCACAAAAAAATCCAGATGCTTAAATCTACATAAATCTGTGTGTTCGCCAACTTCCATGCTCTTCCGCTCTATAAATCGTGGTCAGCATGAAAAGTAATGTATGTGCACGCGCCTGCTGCCCCACCCCAACTCCTCCCAGAATTACGCCTCTTTGAATATGTAAATCAATATAAATAGTCCTTAAGCTCACCGTTCTGTGAAAAGGCAATGGCAAAAGCATAGGGGAAAATAGAAGAATTTCAGCGAATACCAAGTGGAGGCAAGGAAAAACGTACTATTTGTTGGTTTAAACAGTGGTATAAACAAGTAAAGGAAGCTGATCGAGTTGACATAGAGTGTCAGAGAAACTGGAAAGCTCAAGTTCACAAAGCCGCACAGTGCCTGAAATAACAAAGAAGTTGTCACATATCAAAGTCGCCGTGAAAAGGCGAGTCGTAGCCCACCATCTGAGTGTCATATAAAAGCTTGTTAGGGTACAGAGAAAAGAAAAAAAAAAATAGGGACACAGTGAGGAAAAAAGCTCGACATGTCCACTTTAATCTCGAAATTTCCACTTTAATCATCTAGTTTATTTGGTCAATAAAATAGAACATCATAGTGCTGGGCGGTATACCGGTTCATACCGAAAACAGTTTTTTATTTTTTTTATGATACGGATTTTTCTTATACCGCAACACCGGTTTAAATTGCCTAAACAACGTTCGGAACGTGGCGCAGCGGGAAACTGTTAAGTGGGGACCTTTTTCACTGCTACACCGCTAAACACAGATTTGTTGCACTAGGGCTCTTTTTCACTGCTACACCACCAAATAGTGGGCGGTAGCATAGGTATGCCGTGCGGTGAAAATGGACAGAAAGCATTCTGAAACTGAACTAAAAGTAAAGTTGAACATGTGATGAACAGAAGAACTTTTGCCGAAAAAAAGGAGTCACATCCGTCGCCTGGGGATACTTTAGTTTTAAAAGGTCAGATGTGTAAATACTGTTTCTATACTACTGGATAATACTGCAAGCCAAGTTGTACTTGTTTTTGTACTTGTTAGTGTATGTTTTGCTTGTATTCATTCTGCGATGTGCTGTCGACTCGTTCAGAGATGGGCGCAACTCTGAATGGATGGCATAATTAAACATGTATAACAAAGATATTTTTAAAGTTCTGAACACTCCGTCGGCTAAGTTAATAACTAGTTTTAATTTCACAAAGACGTTTATCGTGTGGTGATTAAGTATTTGATGTGCTGCATTAACTTGTGACAGGGTTTGAGAAAATCTAGTAAATTAAACATTGATTTTAGGATGAAGTTTAGTTTACAACATTCTACTTTAATTATAAAATAAACTGAGAATAAAATGGAAATGTCGACTTTAATCTTGACATAGTCAACATGTCGAATTTATTCTCGACATATAGTTTGTTTTTTTCTTCCGTGTCCATATTTTTTTTCTTCACAGTGGCCCTAATGCGCTTCCATAGGGCTATACCACAAACAGCATTATAAATGCAAGTTGCAGTTTTTATTATTTATGTATATAGCTTAGCTTGAAGCAAGGTCCATATTAATGCAGTTTGCCTAAATGATGGTACAGTTGGTAAAATGTCGTGACATTGTCATCACCAAGATTGCACTTGTTTTATTTTATTTTAATTTGGTGAATACTGTGTAATGCACCTGGGCTTGAAGCCCTGAAGTAATGGTGCAACTATCAGTAATACTATTATGTATTTTATTGTTATTATTTATTAGTTTATATATTATGCAGTTTAATGATGGTAAAATTGTTTAAAAAGTCACTTTAATGTGTTAGTGGACAGAGATTGTTAACATTAACAGAAAGTGTAGTTGGTTTACAAAAAATATTTACTATTTATTCTTTTTCTAAGACGTGTTCAGTGCAATCCAACTTTTGACAAACACCTCTGGATATTTTACTAAGTCTAAATGCCTCTTTGGATGGTTGAAAATATGTTGTCAAAATGATAGTTTAAGCTTTTGCAAAATTTGTTCAATTAAAGGTTCTATATTTTGACTGCATCTGTCATGCAATGTGATTCCTTCTCTTTAGTGCCACCCCCTTGAAAACTATCACTTTATGGGGCCATGCAAACCTGGATTAATACTTGCGTGCACATTAAAATGTTTTTTTGTACGATGTACAATTCTCATAACAGTCTAATAGGTTATTCTTAGCCAGTCTACTGCAGTAATTGCAGTGAAAAATGTGGTTAACATCCACTCATGCATGGGGAAAAAAATACCGTCTAATACTGTGAAACCGGCAGAATTTAGAAAAATACCGTGATATAGAATTTTGGTCATACCGCCCACCTCTAGAACATCATAAACTTCATCTTTAAATCGCTTAATTCACTAGTTTCTCAAATACCATCATAACTAAAGTAGCACGTTAAATGCTTTGTTTTGTATGTGTTCTTCTATGTGTGTGAATCACTACGTGTTTCTTAAAAGGACTTTCTCATCCTCCGACTGGACACAGAATCCATCACATTTGTGATATTACAGCTCTCAATAATTAAAATACTGAGATGTATACTTCATATCATTTTCATGATGATAGGAGTTAAAGCATGTTATTAAACATGGGAACCTGGTGGCGCAGTGATAGTGATGAGCCGGCGCCCTGTCCAGAGATTGTTCCTGCCCCCCACAAGATGCTTGCTGCGCCATGCTCAACCTTCGATGAAATAATTTATTGCAGAAGTACTGTCTCTTTCAAACATACTAACCTCCAATTCCTGTCCTTCCTTTTCTTTCTCCAAGTAACCAATCACCACACAATCAGCTTTGTAATAGATGTTAAGACATCTGTAAGCTTAGAATGCCGATTCTTCAAAACTTTTAAGGAACATTGAAATTTCTTCGTAGTACATGTTTAATTATTCTATCCATCTATCCTTCCAGTGTGGCGCCAGCCCCAACAAGAATACAGCGCGAGGCAGGAACAATCCCTGAACTAGCTAGCGCTGCAACACCGCATCCTCACACGTTTAATTATTAACAATTTAGATTATTTAAATGATGTTAACATTTTATCTGTATAATGTAATAAACATATTTGGCTGCATTTCATCTTAAAAATGATGTTGTCATCATATGTAAATACACGCTTTATAAAGTGGCTCAGGTTGTGCAATATTATAACTGTGTCACAAATTTACAGTGAGGTGATTGTACTAATATGTACAAACAGTTCTACAAGTAGCACTTGATGGACTGATTGAGTGCGCTTATAGTTATTTGGATGAAACTGTTTCTGAACCTCAATGTCCCTACAGGATAGGCTCTGAAGTGTTTGCATTATGAGAGCAGTTCAATAGACAGTGCACATGGCTGAGGCAGCGTGTGCTTGATGCTGTATACCAATAAGTCTCTTTCCGATCAGCTGCTGTAGAGCTGTGATTCCACACTCAGATACAGTGGGATAAATAGTCTGAGTGGTGCATTAAGAGAAACAACGTTAAAGCAGTAATGGTATTTGGAATAGTTTGGTCATTCCGTGGACCATTATATTATTACAGGTTAATTACAATCAAATGCCTTAAACTAATAAACAATATGTGGTTAATTTCAGTGTATTTATAAACCTGTGTCAGGGATGTGCATCTAAAATAGAAAGAGAAACCACAGTTGATCAAAAGCAGTGCTTTGACGCTGGGTGCAGCCACTTTGCAAAACCGAGCAGAGAACTTGCATATGCCAGAGTTTGAGCTAACATGAAAATGTGCATGGCTTTACGCCTATTTTAGGTTTTATACTTTGCAACTTCAGCATGGAAAAAGGAGTAGGCAACATTTTTTGTGCATACGCACCGTTTATACATGAGGCCCCAAATCATTTAAAAGCTTAAGGCTGTTATTTCTTTCATTACAATTACTGTACTTTGATGTCACTTTGGGGAGGTGTGTCATTGGCGCTGTGTTCACCAAAACCAACCAGAAGATTTCCCTCAGTGATGTTTATATAAACCCAGATTTGTTTGCATGATTTTCCAATATAGATCTAGTTATTTTCTTCCTAGACTATGAATATACACATTCAACAGTGAAATATTCAATTCCACTTTAAAGTAAGAATGTATCCTTGAAGTACTATCCAACCAACTGTATTTGTGCTGGCACCATAAACTTTATTGTTGTGTAACATTGTGAATTTTAATTACCACTAGTTTTGTGAAATTAATTTCCAGCATACAGCTGTCTTTGGCTTGAACCTCACAAACCTTCAACTAGAAAATTCTTTTTTAATATTCCTATTTAAACTACATGTTAAAGAACTCTGAAATGCTTGTATTATCCTTTGTATTCTGTTGTCTTCTTTTCAACTATATATGTACAGTATGTTTTTTGTGTATTAATTTTTCTACAGCAAGGAAGAACAGGCCTGCTCTTTCTACAGTATATACTAATATAATATCTTGTGATAGATAGATGTACTTTATTTGTTCCCAAGGGGAAATTAGCTATTTTTACATTTATTAAAACTTTTATTTTTAAATAATATTACAAGGTATGATAACACTAGGCTTTAATTAATTGGTAGAAGCTGTAGGTATATCCATGTGCTTCAAAGTCTGGGCCATGACCAACAGTTTGGGGAAAAAAAAACACTGACTTGTTTATTCATTGCTTTCATTTATTAGTTTCACATCATTTACCTTCTTTCCTATTTTCTTTTGATAGAAATCTTGGAAAATCTGGACTGAGAGTGTCTTGCCTTGGACTTGGTGAGTAGATGTGAAACATACCCATTTTATGATTTCCAGCAAAGAATATGTTCCTGATAAAAAGCAATTTGGAACGGCATCATTCATGAAAGAATGTAGGCTTCCTAGGACAAAAACACAGATGAACCTGATGTATACATATGTACCACATAGCATGTTTAGCCAGTATGTGTATCTGTTTTAAAGTAACAGTTCTCATCTTCTCTACTTCCTTTCTTCCTTCCATCCTTCCTTCCTTCTTCCCTTCCTTCTTAATTTAAATATTTCACTCATGTTACCCCTTTATTTCAGTTTCCTTTAGCAGAAAGAACCTAACTACTTTAACCTGCCACCATATCTTTTTTACCCTATAATCCTGCAATAAGTCTAACCGTTCATCATTGTGACTTCTTTAGCACAGGCATATTCTTCTTGTAATATGGAATCCACACCTGCATGGTTGTTGCTTCGAAAGCATCAAATAACTCAAGTGTAACACATTTTTTACCTGTATTAGTGATGCTTCAATCAATTGGTTGTTGATTTTTCCCTCCAAATTACTGAATGTCTTGAAGTTGGCCTTCTTCTTCTTCTTTCAGTTGCTCCCATTAGGGTTTGCCACAGCGGATCATCTTCTTCCATATCTTTCTGTCCTCTGCATCTTGTTCTGTTACACCGATCAACTGCATGTCCTCTCTTACCACATCCATAAACCTTCTCTTAGGCCTTCCTCTTTTTCTCTTACCTGGCAGCTCTATCCTTAGCATCCTTCTCCCAATATGCCCAGCATCTCTCCTCTGCACATGTCCAAACCAACGCAATTTCGCCTCTCTTTGTCTCCCAACCGTCCAACTTTAGCTGACTCTCTAATGTACTCGTTTCTAATCCTATCCATCCTCATCACACCCAGTGCAAATCTTAGCATCTTTAACTCTGCTACCTCCAGCTCTGTCTCCTGCTTTCTGGTCAGTGCCACCGTCTCCAACCCATATAACATAACTGGTCCCACTACTGTTCTGTAGACCTTCCCTTTCACTCTTGCTGATACCCGTCTGTCACAAATTACTCCTGACACTCTTCTCCACCCATTCCACCCTGCCTGCACTCTCTTTTTCACCTCTCTTCCACAATCCCCATTACTCTGTAGTATTGATCCCAAGTATTTAAACTCATCCACCTTTGCCAACTCTACTCCCTGCATCCTCACCATTCCACTGACCTCCCTCTCATTTACACACATGTATTTTGTCTTGTTCCTACTGACCTTCATTCCTCTCCTCTCTAGAGCATATCTCCACCTCTCCAGGGTCTCCTCAACCTGCTCCTTACTATCGCTACAGATGACAATGTCATCAGCAAACATCATAGTCCACGGGGACTCCTGTCTAATCTCGTCTGTCAACCTGTCCATCACCATTGCAAATAAGAAAGGGCTCAGAGCCAATCCCTGATGTATTCCCACCTCCAACTTGAATGCATCCGTCACTCCTACCGCAGACCTCACCTCTGTTGCACTTCCCTTGTACATATCCTATACAACTCTTACGTACTTCTCTGCCACTCCCGACTTCCTCATACAATACCACAGCTCCTCTCGAGGCACGCTGTCATATGCTTTCTCCAGGTCCACAACGACGCTATGTAACTCCTTCTGGCCTTCTCTAAACTTCTCCATCAACATCCTCAGAGCAAACATTGCATTTGTGGTGCTCTTTCTTGGCATGAAACCATACTGCTGCTCACTAACCATCACCTCATTTCTTAACCTAGCTTCCACTACTCTTTGCCATAACTTCATGCTGTGGCTCAACAATTTTATTCCCTTGTAGTTACTGCAGTCCTGCACATCCCCCTTATTCTTAAATATTGACACCAGTACACTTCTTCTCCATCTCCTCGGGCATCCTCTCACTTTCGAAGATTCCATTAAACAATCTGGTTAAAAACTCCACTGCCATCTCTCCTAAACACCTCCATACTTCCATAGGTACAGTATGTCATCTGTATCAACAGCTTTTCCATTCTTCATCCTCTTCATAGCTGTCCTTACTTCCTCCTTGCTAATCCATTGCACTTCCTGATTCACTATCTCCACATCATCCAACCTCTTCTCTCTCTTCATTCATCTCTTCATTCATCAGCCTCTCAAAGTACTCTTTCCATCAGCTCAACACACTCTCCTCGCTTGTGAGTACATTTCTATCTTTATCCTTTATTACCCTAAGCTGCTGCACATCTTTCCCAGCTCGGTCCCTCTGTCTAGCCAATTGGTACAGGTCCCTTTTCTTCTTCTTTAGTGTCCAACCTCTCATACAACTCATCATATACTTTTTCTTTAGCATTCACCACCTCTCTCTTCACCTTGCGCCTTATCTCCTTATACTCTTGTCTGCTTTCTGCATCCCTCTGACTATCCCACTTCTTCTTTGTCATCCTCTCCCTCTGTATACTCTCCTGTACTTCCCCATTCCACCACCAGGTTTCCTTTCCTCCTTCCTCCGTCAAGATGTCACGCCGAGCACCCTTCTTGCTGTCACCCTTACTACATCTGCTGTAGTTTCCCAGCTGTCTGGTAACACTTCACTGCCACCCAGTGCCTGTGTCACCTTCTCCCTAAACTCAACCTTGCAGTCTTTCTTTTTCAACTTCCACCATTTGATCCTTGGCTCTGCCTCACTCTCTTCCTCTTCTTGATCTCCAGCGTCATCCTACAGACCATCATTCTATGCTGCTTAACTACACTTTCCCCTTCCACTACTTTGCAGTCTTCAATCTTCTTCAGATTGACTTTTCTCCATAGGATGTAATCTACCTGTGTGCATCTTCCTGCACTCTTGTACGTCACCCTGTGTTCCTCCCTCTTCTTAAAATATGTATTCACCACAGCCATGTCCATCCTTTTGGCAAAATCCACTATCCTCTGACCTTCTTCATTCCTCTCCTTGGCACCATCCCTACCCATCACCTCCTCGTCTCCGCTGTTCCCTTCACCCACATGTGCATTGAACTTCACTCCAATCACCACTTTCTGTCCCTTGGGTACACTGTTCATCACTTCATCCAACTCACTCCAAAAATCTTTTTTCTCATCCATTGCACACCCAACTTGCGGGGCATATGCACTAACAACATTCATCATTACACCTCCAATTTCCAGCTTCATAATCATTATTCTGCCTGACACTCTTTTCACCTCCAAAACACTCTTGACATACTGTTCCTTCAGAATAACTCCTACCCCATTTCTCCTCCCATCCACACCATGATAGAACAATTTGAATCCACCTCCAATTCACCTGGCCTTACTCCCCTCCATTTAGTCTCTTGCACGCACAATATATCAACCTTCCTTCTCTCCATCATATCTGCTAACTCTCTCCCCTTACCAGTCATACTGCCAACATTCAAAGTTCCTACCCTCAGTTCCACTCTCTTTACCTTCCTCCTCTCCTTCTGCCTCTGGACACGTCTTCCCCCTCTTCTTCTCCTTCTTCTTCGGCCAACAGTAACCCAATTTCCGCCAGCACCCTGTTGACTAACAGTACTGGTGGCAGTCATTGTTAACCCGGGACTCGACCGATCCAGTATGGAAATTTGTATTGTTGTCCGCATATTGATTTGGCAAAATTTTACACCGGATGCCCTTCCTGATGTAACCCTCCCCATTTATCCGGGCTTGGGACCGGCACGAAGAAACACGCTGGTTTGTGCATCCCCTGTGGCTGGGCTGAAATTGGCCAATCACAAAAAAAGATTCTTTTCTATGCATTATGGTAGTCGACTTGTAGTTTTCCTATAGGCAAAATATTAACAACACTTGAGAAAGTGCACATGTAATTTGGTTGCTAGAAAGTGGCTTGTGAAAAGAGAGGAGCTGCACAGAGTTTAAGAGAGAGAAAAAGAAGACTGAAATATTCACTTTCACATTAAAGAAAGTGGAGTGATACATAGAGAATTTAGACCCATAAACCTACACCTGATAGAGAAAAGAACAGTGACAAAAAGCAATTCCACTGAAATTAAAAGAGAAGCTGGTGTAATGAGGTCAGAGCTTTTCATTTTGATCTTTAATTAAAACAGACTGTCCTTGTATGCAGTAGGTGTGGACATCGAGCAAGCTTCTGTTTAGTATAATAAACTTGTTAAGTCTGTTAGCCGGAACTGTTCTTGGCAAATACCTCATGATTATATTATTTTGCTTGAATTGTGGGGAAAAACTTTTTCTGTTGGTGTAACTTTTTTTGTTAGTGTTATGTATTTTTCAGATGATTATGCATTATTCATAAATGCCTTGCATATGTATTTATTTTAAGTGATATGTATTTTAATAAAAATTATTTGATGCTCTTTGAACAGTAAGTCTACAATTTTTAATTTTGTTAATGAAAATGAACAGATAATTAAAATAGTATACAGCTTATTTTAATGGGAAAAATTTCAATGGTAATAATTTAACTTGTAACAATAAGTTTATACATGGCTAATTGTGCAAGAGCTTTGTATTAAAAATGTTGAATGATGAATCGGTCTTGAAATTTGATTATTCTAAAAACGTGGAATCGGTGTTCGGTATTGTGGCTTTTACTGTGTATA